>NW_009715921.1:0-5363 GCF_000703405.1 Apaloderma vittatum | reverse complement strand
GAGCTGTGTCGGACGGCACGTGCAGAGGCTGTTTCCGTTCTGAACCGATCGGAGTCCGGTCCTGACAGTAATTCTAAATGCCACCAAAAGTAAGTTTGGGGTGATGAATTAGCCGTTGACCACTACGGACATGAGCTCTTGTGAGGGGAAGCTCCCTCTCTTGCAGCGTGAAATGATTCTTTCCTGGAGAAAACAAAAATACAGATCATGTGCTGACTTGTATTTAACTTGGGGACAGGGTTGTAATTAATAGTTTGAAGCTCATAGATGCAATCAATAGTTAAACTACTTGTCCTGAACTTCAGTCCTCTGAGAAAGACGTGCTACTATCCAGTGGGCAAAGAAAGTGCTTAGGTCCAACTTTGAAACATCATTGAGGATTATCAAGCCTTTCAAAATATCCCTTGCATACTCATTAATATGGCACGTTTATATACGAAGAAAAGCATGCTTTGTGCCTTGAAAATTGGGGGGGCAGTCAAGCATTGCTGTGTAAAATCCTTTTCTGAAGGAACTGTAGAAATAATTTTGCACTAATTTGTATCTGCACTATTTGAAGATTCTGAATATCTTGCTGTTCTGATTCACTGTATACAAGGTCGGCTTTTTCTGCTGTTTGTTTGAAACTAAATCTTGAAGCTCATGTGAAAATAATCCTCTTTCATGAAAGCCACAGAATTTTCTTGAGAGGAAGTTCTAAGAGCAGGGAGATAACTATTGCTTGATAAAGAACTTGTGGGAGGCAGAATAAGAACAGCAGCAATACAGCTTTAGACTTGTTACTGCTATTTAGTTTATTATTAACTATAACAGCAGTTATAAAACAGGCTTTTGAAAATGAGTCATTCTTTTTAGACTTTTTTTCTGAAATGTGTTTAGAACTGACAGATCCATATTTGTAGGGAACAAATGACATTTGTTAAATGACTATGCATGACTTTTCATCGAAAGACTGGAAATTATAGGTATTGAGTTCAGTATATGCTATCTCTGTAAATGTTCCGACTTTCAATATGCATACATGGATGTGTATTTTGCTGTAATAAACTCCTTGTAGTGCAAGTTAGCTGTTATTTTTAAATATTTCAAGTCTTGCATGTTACTGATTTTAAGTAGAAGTAATTTATGGTTTATTATTGACTATAGAGGCAGATGTATAGAGTGCTTTATTACAAGCTCTCCCAAGTAAACAGCAGCTTCTAATGCTACAGTAAGCAGACTTTAGTACAATTGCATTACTAATTGTAATTCAGAAGAAACCAAGACAGAGGGAGTATATAAGAGTTGTCAGTCATTGTAATGTGAACTCTATGTGATTTCAACTTGCAAGGTCAAATAAAAGATAAGAAATGGTTGCACCTCCAATGGATGATAATTTTGAAGTAAGCTCATCTGAAGTACTTTTTAGTTTCTCATAGACAACTGTGTGAATCAGATTGTCCCTTTAGTGATAGTCCAAATCATCTCCCATCTGGAGATATTTATGAACTTATCTAAACAGGTTAAACATGTTTGGGCAGATACTGTTGAGAGAGAGGAGGGGAAAAAACTACCACAAAAAAGAAGAAGGAAAAAAAAATGAAACAAACAACAACAACAGTCCCTCCATACTGGCCATTAGAAGACCAATTGAGCCATTAATTTCAGATTTCACCTAATATTAAAAAAAAGTGCAAGTGTTTGGAAAACTAACTTTTGCCTTTATAAGGAAGTTTCTTTACAGAAACTTTATGCATTTTTGCCAGTTAGATAATTTTCTGGTTCTTGCCGTTAATAACTCCATAAAGTTACTAGTAGAATACTGCATGCTCTTGCAATTTCCTATCCTAAAAATTGTTGAGTAGAAGTGAAAAGGATGAGAATTCTCAAGATATGGATGAAATGAATTATATTAAAGGAATAACTAGGATCCTTGAGCTCAAAAAGAGATGCAGAGTATAAAATATTCTAGAGGTCTATACAGTCACGAGGTATGGGAAGGTGTCACAGGGAATGCCTCTCCCAAGACAAAGCAGGAAGCAATGAGTTGTCACGTGCTGTGTAACTGAAGTGTGGGATTATTTGGCATGAGGAAATGTGACAGAAAATTACTGATTCAAAAAGTCAGAGGAAGAAATTAACTAAGTGGCAGTCAAGATACAGTTGAGGAGATACAACTTGCATGCTGTGTTTGTATGCCTTTATTGAGATATCTACCTTGGTCAACTTTGGATATGGGCTGTTGACTTGGTGGGTCTTTTCTCTGGGTCCAAGTAGGCTGTTAAGCATAAGGAAAAGTGCTTTTAGGACTGACTTAAAATAACAGCTGTGAGTTTTGTATTTGTTCTAAGATTATTTTGGAGTAACCTTTTCTTAATGTATTATCTTCAGGATCTGTTGAAGACACGGCTATTGAAGTTACTGCCTCTAAAAGTGTGGGAAGTGCTGCAAATTATGGAAGGAGAATTCTCTACTCCATGCGAAAGGATTCTCTCATGGTGTAATCTCTGCAACCATTGTGGACTCTCTATAAAATGGACGCAGAGTAATACTTCTGCCAAATACACCTATTTCAGGGTTGGACTGGATATTTTTTGTGGATATTTTTCACCATTTCAAAATCTAATTTAGATCTCTTAAGAAGTGAGAACTAAAAAAGAAACAAACCTGATTCACAGAAAAATCACTGCAGTATGTAATATAGATTTATTTTTTTAAAAAAAAATTAATAACCTGGGAATGTTTGGACTAAAAGCTCTTGCACAATGAAAAGCTCTTGCACTGTTTTACCAAGGTCTGGAAGTTAAACTTACTGTGAATTTTTATGATGTCAGTGCAATACTTTTGTTTGTAAGGGTGCTTTTAAAATATCTATGTTAAACTACTGATGCAAAATTGCAAGTGTAGTAGAAGTTGTTTATAGTGTAAATACACAATTTACTGTGACTCTTGTAAAGTTTTGTTTTTATTTTGGAATAACTTGGAATTTGAGATTTTATAAGTAGACAAGTAAAAATAGCTATGTTGGCATACCAGTATATTCTTCATAGTTGCAAATGATGTCATATGATGAGTCTAAGGAGCATTTTTAAGCCAGTGATGATGAGAAATTATTAATGATGAAGCATTTGGGGAGGGGACCGTAAAACTGCCTTTTGATTAACAAGTAATACTATGCTTTATAAAATATTAACAAATTTACATTTAGGTGTAACTGAGAAGTTACATCTGGGAAAAGGTTTATATTAATGTTAGTGGTACCTAAAACTGCGTGTGGAAATTCCTTATGAATACCTCTGGTTGTGGACTACGAGTTTGATCCCACCATTAGCAAATATGGCTAGGTCTTAAAACTTTGATATACAATTGATTTTTATGCCACACCTCACTGAACACTAGAGGTGGATTTAAGGAAGATGTTTATTAAGAATACCGTAGCTGTACTTCCTTGTGGACTCTTGAAATATGTCTTTCAACGTTCTCTTGTAAATTCCTGTAGTAGCTGCTTTCTTTTCGCTTGCTCTATCTTTTAAACATTTTCCAAATGCTGTCAGTTTTTCAGCAAGGTTATATGAACACTAAACTTGGAGGTCTGTAATGCAATTTCTTCTTTATAACTGCAGATTTTAGGAAGTATGTACAGTTGTTTTTTCCTTTCAGAGGAACTGCAATGTGGCACCACTGTATTGTTACAACGGTCTGCTTTAAAAAAAGTAAAGCTCCTCCTTTAAAACTGTTTCAGTATAATTGACAAGATTTTTTATTTATTTATTTCATTGTTCTGAGCAGTGAGAAATTGCTTTTTCTGATTCCCCGTAGTTTCGCTTTTAAACCGAATTCTGAGATGCAATGTTTAATAAGTGGAATGATTCATAGCAGCTATAAATAAAGTCAAACTTTTGTGTGCAGCTGTTCACATACTTCATTTGGTGAAAGCTTATTTCTGATATAATGTCGCAAACATAATTACCAGAGTGCATTGAGCAGGACTTTGCATTCACTGTAGATTACAATGTAACTCGTCTGAAATCCGCTATCAATACTTAATGATTGTTGGGTAAAATTGAAGCTAGAATGTTGGCTGTTGCAACCTCAGTCAAAAATTGCATGGGATCCAAGTGTTTAAGATTATGAACAGTATGTATGTTTTAAAAATTAAATAAAGGAGCTGACACAGTAAAGGAAGATGATGATCATAGAGAAGCACTAGAATATTATTGGTATGGTGTGTCTGAACAATGAGATACAAAGTACTTGCTGTGGAGGAATGATAACTAGTATAAGTTACGATCCTTTCTTTATGAAAATGTAAACCAGTTACCATTTTGTGCAGTCTATTTGCCTTAACATTAGGTCACTTAAGTCCTCAAACCGACACCTAGCTTTTTTTAAGTCTTCCTAAGAATAAAGATTAATTTAGATTCTTCCCAGTACAAACCAGTACTTACACTGACTTCAACCATAGAGTCGTAACTGAGTGGAAGAGGACAGAGGAACAGGCAACTGAATTATTAGCAGTTAAACATTAACAGATATTCAAGACTATTTTAGTCTCCTAGTATCCTTATCAGTTGTAGCTTAATGCAGCACAAAGTCTGTTCAAAAAACTTGTCGATTAGAAAGAAGAACTTGCACATGCTTAGAATTGTCTGCTCCTGCGTGAACAGAGTTTTGCATGTAAAGCTGGAATTCCTTTAGACTTAAGGGGCAGTCCTATGCCCTCTTAAAAAAATGTAGCCAAAACTGCAAAGAACCAAACTCTGTTTATGGGAATGTGATTATATGGGAAGTTTTGTAGCTGGTTAAGAATTAAAACTGCCTCAAAACAGCATTCTATGTTTCACTACAGGAAAAAAGCCAACCCCCTACCTTATAGTTACGTAGAAGGATTAAATGCTTGTTGTTAGACTCTTTAGATGTGGACTACATCGAAGGAAAAAATAGGTATATGGTTTACTTTCTTAAACAGAAACATCTTCTTCTGCTTTTGAACATTGCTGGATTATGCAGAAAACACGTGTTTCCATTCACACCTGTCCAGGTTGCTCTAAAGATTATTGAAGGTTTTTACATATTTAACGTTTCAGTGCTTTTAAATTACACAATCTCCAAGCTTGCTACATCCTTTAATACTGACTAGTTGGCATGTATAAAACAAAATAAAAGCACCAAAAAAAGCCTCAAAACGCCCATGACCTTGGAAGCGAATGCAGGTAGTGATTTTCTCAGGAGCGGGATCTGTGTGTGCGTACAGCCCGTGTCGTGAGAGGAAAGGCAGTTCCTTGTTCGGAGGAGTCTGTGACACCCCCTTACCCAGGGCCGTTACAGAACGAGGCAGCTGCGATGCAGCCCCGGCCTCGCCTCAGCCCGCTAACGGCGCCCCC
>NW_009715920.1:0-281 GCF_000703405.1 Apaloderma vittatum | reverse complement strand
AACAGGGGAGTAGTCACTAACAGTGGTATTCATTAGGTGCCATGGAGCACGAGCTGGTGCTGCATCAGCTGCGCTGTAACGGCGTGCTGGAAGGGATTAGAATTTGCAGGAAAGGGTTCCCAAGCAGAGTCCTGTATGCTGACTTCAAGCAGAGGTAAGACCTTTCTCTCCGTTCAGACCAAGCTGACGAGCCTGAATATCTTAACAAAATGAAATACTATACTTGAAAAAGGATTTGAGTTATAACTTAGATGTGGTTTATTGTGAGTTTATGGTTGATT
>NW_009715919.1:0-422 GCF_000703405.1 Apaloderma vittatum | reverse complement strand
TCTCCTCCAGGCCCTCAGGGCAGCGCCTCGATCTCCTCCGCGTGCTCGGGGTGGGATCTAGATGCCCTAACGCACTCGGGGAGTGGGAGCTGGAGCCTCCGCTCCTTCTCAGGGCAGGGACCAGATCCCCCCGCACCACGCTGGGGGCGGGACGGGATCCCCCTGACGTGTGTGATCCCCCCTCGGTCAGCGGTTCGCGCGGGCGGACAAGCGGGGGAAGCTGCCGCGGTGGATCCAGGAGCACCTGACCGAGGGGAACCTCAACCTGACGGTGGACGAGGCCGTGCACGTGGCCAAGTTCTTCCTGCGCCAGATGGCCCAGCCCTTCCGCCAGGTGCCAGGGGATCCCCTGGGATCCCTCCTGGGATCCCTCCCTGGGGAGGGAAAACGGGGTCCCCCCCGATCACCCACACCCACCCTTC
>NW_009715918.1:0-21541 GCF_000703405.1 Apaloderma vittatum | reverse complement strand
AAAGAAACCCCACACAAAACAGTAAGCTTCCAGTAAAACAGAGACTCGGTACTAGGATTCCAGGTTAAACAAAAGGAGTTCCATGAAAATCCCCAAGCTGGGAAGCACCAATTTCTCTTAAATATAGGAGGAGGGGTGGGAAATGGAGTTATTTTTCAGTTGTCAGATGCTCCATATAAACCTAGTTGTGAGGAAGCCCAGCACCGTAAGGATGTGTGTTTACATGACAGCCATGGCGTGGAGCTTGTCAGAGGCTGGGGGGCTGTGACAGGAGCAAAAAGCACATAGGCAGGCTCTGCTGCACCTTAAACCACACAGGATAGGAACCTACAGAGAGAGTAAACGATACAGCCTTTCAAAATTACATGCTACTCAGAGTTAAACATGTACAATACTGTTCGTAGAATCATAGAATGGCCTAAGCTGGAAGGGACCTTAGAGATCATCGAGTCCAACCTCCCTCTTGTGGGCAGGGACACCACCTCTTGACTAGACCAGGCAACACATGGGGACTGAGCGGGAATCAAACCGGCGACTTCGGTGTTGGTCCTTGTCAGCACTGTGCTCAAACCACTGAGCTAACCGGCCCCCTTTAAAAATGGAATACTGAGAACTATATAAAGTAAAAAAGCTGTATTGTAGGAAAAAAATCTGTGGAAGTCTGAGCATTTTGGAGGGTGTTTACCTTGAAATCAGGCCTGAAAATGGAAAAAAAAATAATGTCTTCTTTCTGGAATCTCCCTCATAAGAATATAGCTCCTGTGGGTAAAATCACTGATGTTAAGACTGGGGTAAAAATAGCTGTGAACATGCTGACAGTAAAGAAATTTGAGTTAACTTTTTTTTTTTTTTGAAGAAAACTCTAGAGTACAAAACAGTATTGGGAGAACATTTTAAAGCTGGAGGTCAGGTAGTAAAACTTGTAAATGGCTGAAAAGGATAAATAGCAACACTGTGAAACTTTTAAGACATCTAAAACTGGTGGACATTTTTGTAAACAAGCTTTTTTCTGTTTTATCCTTGAGACACAAGGAAGTGTCATTGTGAATGGCTGATTAAAAGGAAAAAAAGAAAGCATTACCTTATTTTTTTTGAATCACTGCTCTTGTGGATTGCGTCTGTATTGGATTGCTCGTGACAATGACATCTCCTTTGAAAAACCGCTTCATGTGAACGATTGTTTGACCAGCAGGTTTCTCTCAGAGTGCATTCTTGGTTCACACCGGCCATGTCAGAATTACTCCTTTTCAAACAGCTAGTCCATTTGAAATATACACAACTATTTCCCATGTTCCTATAATTAATTTAGATTGAGTAGCATTTAAGAATCATTGCAGTTACCTGCTTTTTAGGCTTAGGTTCTTTATTACTTACCCACATTTGCCATTCTCTCAGAAGCATTATAGGAGAGAGATGTCTGGCTATTTCAAAACCCTTTAAAGAACTACAGAGCAGAATAATACCACAGAGCTTTAAACGTAGGTGAAGTTGCAACCTAGGTCTAATTATTCCCGATGAGCAAAATAGTGTATTACAAAATGACACGGCAAAATACATTAACTGTACCTGAGTTATGAAATGGAATATGCAAATTCTATGCTTGCTCTACTGGAACTGTTTCCTTGTAACAGAAAGTTCCTAAGCAGCAAATAATATTTTATTTCTCAATAATTGCTAAATGAGGACCATACTATGATGTCATATTTCAGGCTGCATTACAGTAATGTTTGCCATGTGAACTTGAAAATATGGGTGCAGTCTATTTCAGGTGATATTTATCTGCTTACAGGTGGGGCTCATGTTAATCACATGGGTAATTTTTTTTTTTCTCTTTGGCACAAAAATACCAAAACTAAGTGACCAAAGCAGTGATTTTCCTGATAAAAATTTGTGTTTGCATTAACTGGAAAAAAGTATTCCAAATGTCATGGGCAGAGTAAATAAATTTAGCCAAAAAGTCTCTTCTCTCTGCCTAATGCCCCTCCCACAAGGACAACTGGGAAAAGGTCATGATCTCCAAATTAGGTGTATTCCATAGTTGAACTGATAAACATGATTGAAGGAAATATTTGTCAGTTCAGCCTTTATGCAAAATGCTTCTAAAAATGAGTTTTCTGTCTGCTTTTTGTAAACAATATAGTACAAGCATATATGAAATTTATTTTCATAGCAAGGGGTATTTTAGGCTTTAGTGCTGATCCATAGCAGATAAACCTGAAAGCCTCACAACACATTTCACAAGATCAAATGTGTCAAAAGAGTTTTGTATTAGTGATTGCATTCCAGGTTGCAGAAATTCAAATATAGTTTTAGCTTGCAAATAAGGAATACTGTCTTAAGGGCTGAATGCACTAGCTGTCAAAGAGCACACAACAGCACTAAATAATTTAACATTAAAGAAAAAAGAAACAGGTTTAATGAAAATGCAATAGGAATTAATATGTCTAGAACACTATAGATTAAACAAAGCATAACGCCTTTTAAGGACTTGAGAACAAATTCCTGAAGTTTGCATTTTAGAAGACTGTAGAGGTGATGAACTTTTTTTTTTCTGAGATGATCCATTTTTAAAACAACAAACCCCTTTGTGACTTGTGTATTCAGTGCCATATTTCAATAGGTGTGTGTAATTAAAAATTAGTCTCATTTGCTGAAGACATATAACATTTCTGAGCAACAGATTTACATGAACAGGTGCATTAGTTAAAACAAGGCAGTGTTTACTTTTTTTTTTTTGTACACAGCTGCTTCCAGTATTTTGCATTGACATTTGAGAGTAACATTGTCAGTCATAATTACTTTAAGTTACAGCTTGGGCCCCGCACAGTCACTCATATCCATTGACAATGCTGTATTTTCCAACAGAGGAGAGTCACCCTTTGAAAAGCCTTCAGGGCAGAAGCAGCGTTTTGCCTTTCAGAATTGGCAAATAATAAATATATGTGCAGAATTTACAAAAATACTGAAATTACAGATGCTAAGAAAAACGTCCATGGAATTCTGTTGAACTTCTGAAGTTAGTCTGAAAGACCAATGTGTCAGAGAAAAGTTGCTGTATATTAAGATCAAGCCACATAGATGTATCTATACAGAAAAAAAATGGAGATGTTTACTTTTGTTGAAGATATCAAAATAGCCATCTTATTCTCTAAGATTATTTTTTTGTTTTGAGAATGGGGCTTAAGCAGAATTTAGACATGTAAATCCAAGATCTTTGTATTACTCCCCAACCCCCTAAAACTTGTGTTTTCAAACTTCCATCTGCAAAGCAGGCAGGCAGCAAAGCATCACTGATGTCTGCAGTAGAAACCCAAAGCCATACTGGTGTCCTCCATGTTCATAGCTCGAACTATTTCAACTAGAAATCTAATTCTCCTATAGCCGACATTTCCAATGGGAAGGCTTTGAGAGGTGAGATTCAGTCTCCTAGCTGGAAACAAAACTGAGATTTCAATTCTCGAGTATTCAGTTCAATTCTTGGTACCCCAGGGTACCAAGGTCAACCCTGAAATCACGTAAATGTGAATGATGAAGATCAGTTAGCCCTGCTTTTAGTGTAATGCAATCTGTGTCTTAAGAATAACCTGTAGGTTTGCAAGAACACATCTCTGGGATGCTGATTCCACCTGGAATGAGTTCAGCAAGTTTACTCATTACTGTAAGTTCCCATATACTTTTCTAAATATAAGGTACAACTATTTAAGTTCATCATTACAAATAAGAGCACATGCCCCAATATACATTTTAAAAAAACCCACAAAAACAACAGCAAAAAATTAATTAGTAGATACTGAAACTAAAGAAAATATTACAGCTGAATATCCTTTTGCTCGAAGTGCTTTCAGTCCTTTAACTATTTTTTTTCCCCAGGCTGAAGCTGTGAAAGGATTAAAAGCAGCCAGTGAAGCAGCAGCACATGATATTTTGGCATTCTGACTTCCTCAACTCAGGAGAGTTAAGGAACTTTGCAAAGCAAAACACTTTTACCTGGAAGACACTGAAGGAGTTCGACATGCATACGGAGCGATAAAAATGCATCAATGTTCACTGCATGCAGCTTTGTCTAGGAAACTGGACAATGATCCCTGACTGAGATGTAATTCTCTTCTAAAAGACTTTGCTCTATTTTATTATTACTGTTTACAGGGAGGAGGTGGAGTGCTCAGGATTGCTTGCAATGTTCAGTCTTTTTTAATGTAAGTTTACAAGTAAGAACTTTTTCTTACGTGCAGTTTCATCTGGGTTGATTTTTTACTGAATTTTAGCTGAAGCAAGTTAAGCATTCTTTGAAAGTTCACGAAAATATACAACAAAGACTGTGTAATACAAGAGATCATATTTCCTAGGTCTAAAATATTTCAGTGCTTGGTACTTTCTGTTAAAAAAAGCAACTGAGATTTCGATACAAAAAGAACCCATGAAACACCATTGAAAAAAAAAGTTTGTTTTTACTTTGTTTAATGCATCTTGGTTCTTCCCAGCAGTTACCTTATTTTCTAAACCAATTATAGTATACAACTTGAAAATTGGTCCAAAGTTTTCAGGAGTATGATTAGAAACCTTCGGGTGATCAGTTCTGCTTGTGACTGCAGGGGAATACCATTCAGAAGAAAACAGATGGGGAAATCCCACCAGTAAATGTGATATGGACAATACAATATCTGTTACATACTTCTGTAATTGCATATTACTTTTGTGGGGTTTTTTTACTTGTAGCATCCCTGAATTTGCTAGTTTTTGGAGATACAGTCTTAGAAAGATGTATCTCCTACCTCCTACATGAAGACAGGTGATATACACGTTGCTTTCACTTTTACAGTTTTCAGTTTTATGTTTTACTAAGTGACCTTTAAATTGGCGTGCTGCTGTCTGTCAGAAAAAAAGGCAGTTCCACCATGCTACGTCCCTTTTTTTTAAATGAGAGAAATATGTAGGCTGTGGGTGTGTTTTTTCAATCTCTTGAACAGAAAAAGCAGCATGTGTGAATCATATACACATAACTTGTACATCATTGGTAAAAATTACGGCTATTTTGCAAACTAAAAAACCTGTCATTTTTCTCAGTGTACTAGGCTAAACAATTAAAATAACAAATCTTCACAAAATGAAAAAACCAACAAAAGCACCTTTAAAAACCTGCTTCATAGTTTTTCTGAACAAGCTTAGTTTGCACATTTAAAAATATATGAAGAGTAAAATGAGTAATTATATTGTCTATGCATTTGATAAAAAATATTTATTAAAAAAAGTTACAGAATTTTTTTCATTATTAAAAAAGAGCAGCTCATGTCCCCTAATTGCAGTATATATATGTAATTTTTTTTTAAGTGTTCTCAGTAAATCAACGTTCTTATCAGTATGTCAGAATACACCAGGAATACTTAGCACTGACTGTTCCCCAGACCAAGAACACTCTTAGTGGCTCAGTTAGTTGCATTTTTCATGCCTTTATTCCTTTCCAAATTCCCCACTGGCAAAAAAGGTCAGGAAATAGAGGTCTGCAGATACCAAATAATCATATAAATTAAAATCTCCAGCGGTTCTATGAGATGGAAATTTAAAAAACACACGCATGTGAGTTGCCTGATCTTCTCCATCCATAACATCAAGTATGCATTTCGTTTATTGATTGCTTTAATATTTAGTTTTCCATCAGCTTCAGAGCAAGTGTAGGATTAGAGTTACTGCTGCAGATCTTACATGAAATCTGCAAAAGAGGTATGGACTTTTATTATACTGTAAAGAAGAAAACAACTGGGTCTTGTTACCCAAGACAGCAGGAAAAAGAAATAGCATTCTGCTTGTGTAAAACAGCATAATTGCTGCTGACTCTGTTAGAGTGGATACATTCATTGCTATCAGTAGACCTCTGAAGCTACCTGAGCCTAGTTGTGAAACAGCCCATGTCCTGTATTACATGATGAAGGGGAGTTCCTGGCCTATGAGCTACACAACAACTTCTGGCCTGCACCATCAGGCTGCTTGGTTTTAGTGGAGTCCCTACAAGCAGGGCTTGTTAACACAGTTCTCAGCTGAGGAGCGTGCAGTTGGCGGCGGGGCCACCAGCTTCTCCTTTGAAATGCTGCGACCTCTTTAGTGAGGAAGATCATGAATCTACCTGACCACTTGAATAAGGTAGATGAAAGACTAATAGTGAGAAGCAAAACCCCTGTACCAGGAGAAGTGATCAAGATGAAGTGGTGAGTTGTAACGTTCTGCCTAGGGAGCCTGACGTGTCTGTGCCCATCACATTAGCTATGTTACATGATACCTGCACACCCTCCAAGGAGCATGATATAGGTGGCAAACCTTCCATCTTGGCTTAAGATCTAATGAGAGGTGTCTTCTGTACTCAGATGTACTTTGTGACACAGTGTGTCATTAAGGTTAAGACATCAAGAGAAGCAAGCTTCAGTTGTGTTTTTGAAATAATAAAACATCCCAAAGAACTCCGAGTATGTAAGGTCCACCATAAACTGTATTTTAGTGTCAAAAATCAAGAAACTAAGTGGCTTTTATTGCACTGCTCGAATTCATGAGTCCCTTTTACTGTCTAAAAGAAAAGAAGAAAATGGCGGTTTACTCTAATGAGTCAACAAATCAGCCTCAAGATCTTTTTCAGTTCATTAATCAAATGAATTAGAGCCATTCATTTGGAACAAATCCTTCTCAGCTGATGTTCATAAGCCTACCTAATGAACAAGCCTTTGCAATTGCTTAGATGTGGCTGCCCTTGCCAACACCTTGCAAACAGAGGTGAGAACTGTTGAGTCCTAGCTCTATATAGTTTGTGTGATTAAAAAAAATAGGAAAAAAAAAAGACTCCCAGGTCATATGTCAAGATTGAAAAGCAGCATCAGGAATTTTCTGTCTCACAGAGAGTCAAGAAATACTTAGGATTCTCCCTCCTTCTGTTCATGCCCTTGGTGTTGAGTCTAGAGGGTAGTCACTGTATTCCCCTTTCCACTCAGCCTCCCCAAAACTCATAATAAAAGATGTCAACTGTACAGATGTAACAATTTAGAAGAGCAGGAGGCAAAGTAGCTGCCAATTTTGTAATGCTTGCCAAGAAACTGGGAATTTCTAATTGCTGTCAGCATCTCAAACGGATCATTTGCTTTGTTACTAAATTCCATGCACTTGGGGCACTAAAATTAACTACAGCTATCACCCTTTTTTCAACAGTTTCAAAAATATAGTTGTCATTAACTTCTCAGTTAACATCCATGTATTTTTCTACAAATATTTCACATTTAGGGGCCACAAAGGTGCAGTTAGCGTCTGGTATTTATGTAATTAAGCCGCAATATTCTTGCCTAGCTCTGATTGCTCAGTTTGTCAAAGGAGAGAATAGTGAAAGCAAATTAGACATACAGTCCAGGCTGACAAATTTTTCATTATGTTTAAGAGCATTCCATGGACCGTTGCACTGCCTTATTTAGGCAGAAATACACAGATGGGACAAGCTGAACTAAGACATTCAGAGGTGTCTGAACATGAATTTCAGTCAGTAACTAAGCACAGAGAGAAGAAGGACAGACACTCCCAGCCAAATAGAAATTAGTTACAGAACTGACCGGAAACATTTTCAGAAAGATGGGAAGCCATAGCTCAAATTGCTTCTTCCCTTTTCCCGCTGCAGACATCAGGTGTTGCAGAGTGAGGGTCTCCTACATGAGTACATATGGATTACTACTGAGTTTTAATGAAGTTGGCCAGCATAATCTTGAATTTATGAAGATGCATAGTAGCCTGGCAGCTAGTTGGACTTCACAGCACACCAGAGTGCTCGTCAACAGTTGAAAAAGTGCTGCTCAGAACACAGCCTCGCAGCTGCCAAATGGAGCCAGCCTCTGCATGCTGACATTTTGGAAGGGGCCTGGGAAGTGACAATAAAGGTAGAGGGTAAGGAACCTAGGGGTGATTTTAAAGACATCAGGATGCCAATAAACAGTCTGAATTTCTCTAAGTGCTCTTGTACAAGGAATTTGATCATAGTTCCTCAAACTTATAGCTTTCTACGAGAAATTATGTCAGGCAGCAGGGGCACTGGGACCAGAAGTTAAGAGGACAGAAAAGGATGATCATTGGTCAGATGAGCTAAAAGGAGGGATCTTTCATCTCCTAGCACTCTTCAGTGAGGAAAGCCATACAGAAGGCCGAGCATGCAAGTCAGATATCAAGTGTTTTTATTTTTACTGAACAATACTAGGCAGCCACATTACCACTATATGACGGTGTTTGTGCTGCTTACTTTATGCCTTGTTTTGCATGGTCCAAGCCTAGTTTCACCCTACGCTCCCAGGCTTTGCTGTGCATCTTTATTCCCCTCGTCACTGTTTCCAAGAAGAGACTTGGTTTTCATTCACATCTCACAGGCAGTAGCATTCCTCCCTCTTCCTAGCAAATTTCCAGAGCAGAGCTGCTACGTGTATGGAGTTAGTAAGAATTTCATGATTATGGTTTGAAGAGATTTTAGTGATACCTTCTCCCACAGAATTTTAGCTATCCTCCTTTAAGAAAAGAAAGATAAGCAAATTTTGTCTACTGTGCGAGGTCTCTGGATGTACTTAATATTACATAGGTGGGAGAGAAAGGAACTGAGAATGTTCTTCATCAAGCCCAGTATTTTATGCATGTAATTGTACTAGAATTTTATTCACATTTATGTCTTTTTTTTTAAAAATATCCACTGATAAATAGGCTGGTGGCTTTCCACATAGGTGGTGTTTTCTACTGAAATAATGATCCTTACTTTCTTTACCTCTCCTCCTTTCATTTCCAAATTACCAGGCTACCAGCAGCTGTAACTCAAACAGCTCTAATTTAATTCCTGAGTGTATTGTATTTATTCTGTGCAGTACTGTGTACCCCTAGATGAATTACACTTGGTCAACCAAACATTACAACCAGCTTTCTTGACTAATGCTGCTGTGAAGTCCTTTAATTAAGCTACTCCTACAGTCTAAAAAAAATGTCTTTGATCCCTTTTTCAAAAACCTCTGCAATAACATTTCTACTGTTTGAATTTTTTTCCCCCCCTGCCTTTGAGTAATTCAAAGGCACTTCTGTATAGAATCACTTCTGGTGCTGCCCAAAACAGAACCAACACCTTGTTCAGCTTGCATGAGTTCTATAAAAACAGCCAACATGAACTTGCTACTCACACCTTTTGTCCAACATCCGTGGATGTCTTGTACTACTAAACCAGGCAGAGCATCCCATGGTGGTCATTATAGAGTTTTGCTTGTGTCCAGGTGACTTTGGTGCAAACTCGATGTCTCAATTCCACATACCTGTATCTGCAGCTTTCTGGAATTATGTTCACACCAACTGCAATTCACCTTGTTGGGTATGCTCAGGATCTGAAGTTTGACTCTCACTTTTCTGCTCACTTAGATAATATAGTTCAGCAACGTTTCCCTGAATAGACCTTTGGTGACCCTGAAGATAGATATGTGGTCCAATTTGATCACCCATACTTCCTAATTAGATGGGTTTTTCATGGCCTGTTAAACAAGAGCAGGTGGTTTCACTCATGTCTCATTCAAAGCCTTAAGAGAAGGTGGCAGAAGTGTTTCTTGGGTGTATCATCCTTGCTGCTGCAGCAACAGAAGTGCTGTAAATACCAGCCAAATGGGGGAACTCAGCCCACAAACAAGAGGAAGCCTTAGGTGAAGTGATCAATACAGGAAAAGCAAGAAACACCTCTACTTCTGGAGTACACTCACAGCAGTGAAGTCCTCTTCTTCAAAAAGGTGACTGACAGAAGCTTAAATTATGGTAGGTGTGATCTAGTCACGTGTCATGTTTTAGGCAGCAGAAGGGCTGCAAGTACACCTTTTTTGGACATTACACGGGAAAATTTTCCCATCTCCAGAACTGGCAGTTCACACACAGAATCTATCCATGGCCTTGCTAGGTTTTCCTCCATAAACTTGCTCACTTCTCCTAGCCAGGCCTCTTCTGTACATTCTTCCTTAGACTGCTACCAACCTGGCTTTTTTTCATGACTTGAGCTCCCATGTGTCTCCTGTGCTAGGGCCAGAATCACTCCACCTCTTCTCTAACACTCGTTATCTCCTGTTACGGTGTGCAAAAACTCAAGAAATCACTACTCCTCTTCTGTGCTGCCATAGTCCTAAAGATGTTATTAAGGAAGACAAGACAAACCTTGCCAATACCCTTTTTCCCATGCAGGATTGATTTTAAACTTACCTCGTGAGCCCCTTCCTCCAGACCCTTTTGCTCTATTCTAATTCATATTCTGTAGAAATATAGGTGCGTAGGACATTCAGGAAGCAAAGAAGGAAGACAACAAAACACAGACTTACTTCTTTTTTTTCCTTCCAGTAGCATGGAAAGAATCTATATTGAGCTGAATAGACTTTTATAAAATTGGTAATTAACATGTAACTTCCCAGGAGTTTTAGAACTTACAGATCCCAAGCCAACACTGGAGCAGGTACACCCTTGGGAGGGGGGACTGCAGCCTGTGAAGGACTCACACTGAAGATTAGGAAAGGAGTAAGAAATTTGGAAGGGCAGAGAGAAATCACTACGTTGTGACCAGAACCCTGCTTGGGCTGGTCATTGCCTCACTGAGGGGACTGAGTGTGATCTGTGCTGATAAGGGGGAGGAGAGAGGTCTGGACTGAAGCTGAGCCTGGGAAAGAAGGAGGGGTGGGTTTTCCCTAGGTCTTTTAATGTTTGTCTTTGTTCCCCAATACTCAAATCAGTAATTAATATTTATGCTACTTGGCAACAAATTAAGTTAAATTCTCCAAGCTGAGGCTGTTTTGCTTGTGACAGTGTGTGGCAAGTGATTCCCCTGTCTTCATCTTAACCCAAAAGCTTTCTTCATCCTGTTCTTCCCCTTTTCTCCCCCATCCCACTGGAGTGGGGGAGGGCGAGCGAGCAGCTTTTTGGGTTCTTGGCTGTTGGCCGAGACCAACCCACTACTATCATCTGGGAAAGTGTGATAATCAAAGAATTGCCAGGAGAGCCAAGCTTACTGAATTACATTTTCCAGTGCCTGGATTCCATCTACTGGATAGGTAGAAAGAACACAAAGGCTGATCATTTTCAACATTGTAAGATACAGTTTATCACGATCCTGCAAATTACCAGCATGGGGAAGGCATTCAGCTGAACAGAAAAATATGGCTTAAAGGACAGAAGGTGTTATTGGCTGCTCTACATGCTAGAGACTTCAGCAGTTGCTGCACACAAACTTGCACAAATGCATTCAGAGTAGCTGCTCCACAATTCAATAACGAGATCTATGGCCAGACACCTCACTGAAAAAGATGTTTTGGTTAAATACTTTCCCAAGGCATTAACCTTTGAATTATGCAAAATTGGTATATTCTGGAAGATCAAAGTATCCTGGATGCACCTTGTTTCTTTCATGTTTTCCATTTTCGCCTCCCACCAGCACTGACCAGCATGCACAACCCTATGCTGCAGGTCCCAGCAAGGCCCCAGCCATCTTCCTCACCCACTAGTCCTGGCTGACACAAAGCTCTGTGGTTGATGAAAAGAGATGCAATTCAGCCAAGCCCCAGGGAGGTAAATTTTCTCAATTTATCTCCTGGCCCAGCAAGCTGCACCATCTCCTGTTTCTGATGTGTGTGTTTTTCCTTGAAAACATTCGTACCAATGTCTAAAAAAGCTTCTGCAAGGCTGCCTGCTCCATCCCTGGCCAAGGTCAGAGAATCTCATTAAAACTCAGTACAGCTCCAAACTTTTCTCAGTGTTTCTTAAGATCCTACATAGAGTATGTTCTGCGTTTTTATCTCTATGACTTGCAGTTATCTTCACCTGAAGTTTCTTTTCTTCACATCCATTTTTGTTCCTGTCATGATTCAGCTAGCACCTCCAACATCTGATAAGCCAACATGTCCTTTCTGGGTTCTTGGGACAAAATTAATCTCACCTAACTTTGGTCATCTAGAGCAGACATTTACGCTGAT
Organism: Apaloderma vittatum; assembly: GCF_000703405.1. Taxonomy (NCBI): domain Eukaryota; kingdom Metazoa; phylum Chordata; class Aves; order Trogoniformes; family Trogonidae; genus Apaloderma; species Apaloderma vittatum. The sequence goes on along the minus strand of NW_009715918.1, from coordinate 9,566 downwards.
CACTGCCAGCTCCCACTACAGTCAGCAAGGAGAACCAGAGCCTTGCAGAAGACCCGCTCCCCTGACTGGCTGCATGCCACTGCTCTCCACTAACACGGCAGAGAGCCCAAGGTGACCTAGTTCAGATGCAAACATCCAAATTGGTGAGACGAATTCCACTGCCTGTGTTAGATCTTTATTACCCTCCCCCCACTACTAATATGCTCAAGGTTACAAAAACATACATTTTGACAATTAACACTTCTAGCTGTAATGCTTTTGTATTCTTATTCATAAATAATATGCAGAACATAAAAGAAAAGCCCGCTATAAAAATATATCCTTTTCTTTGTATGTCTGCTTGTACCAAAACAAGAATAAGATACAGATAAGTTTATGATAGCGGTAAATATTCCTGTTGATGCAAAATAGACAGCAGTACCCTATTCTCAAGCATTGTAACATTTTCCCATGCAGAGCAGAACCAAATATAAAATAGGCAAATTATTTAATTCAGTGAAAAAAGTTTCTTTTAATAAATAAAGCGTTTGATATGCAGGTTTTGATGAGATGAAATAATTATTTGTATCAAACCATCTTAATTAAAAGCTACACATTATTGAACAAAACTTTGAACTCAGAAAAACTTGCAGGAAACAAAATTGTTACAATAGAGAGCTCAGGTGTTTCTGTTTATAAATATATATACATAGAAATAAAAGGACCGTAAAGGATAAAATAATTTTCCTTTACACAAAGGAACTGAGCACTCTGTGCACTCCAAGCATTACCATTTCATTACCTTATACAACTGCTTCAGCTCCTGCAGGCCCTGTTCACATTTTTGTTACTGGCTTGTATTTTCTCCTGCAGGAATTAAAAACCAAACCTGCTTGTCCCCATATGTCTAGGATAAAGGAAATGAGAGGCTTTGTTTCTTAATAAATCCCACTTTCTTCAACACAACACGATGCCTATGGGATCGTAAGCTTTTCACAAATATTTTGCCAGATGTCCTACATAATTTTAATATTTCTCCAAATTAAGATCCTTTATTGTTAAAATAATAAAACCACAATTGATTCTTTTAGAAAACAGAACTGGGGAAAATGTTCCGCATAATAAGGTGAGTCTCATTTAGTTGTCCTGGATGGACTTCTTCAAACATTGAGGTCTAAACTGAAGATATCTATCTTATGCAATGAGACTAATATATACTCAGAGAATAAAACATGTATATACACTTCTGAATTCACATAATGCATAAAAAATTAATGTTTTCTGAAAATGCAGTGTTTGTGAATGTATTCTGTACACAGCTTTCTCAGATCAATCACAAAGGAAATCTTGGCAGGTAACATTGAAATCAGCCGCTAAAGGATTTACAAGTTGACAAAAACCATAGGCAGCTACTGGGTCTAACTCTATGGCATCATCTTACTTATTAATTAATACTGCCCTTTTCCAGCTTTGAGAAAGCTCATGTATTTCCCTCAGTTATAAAGTTGATCTTCTGTTCCTCTGGCCCAGGATTCTCGTGTATGTGTTGTGTGTTTTTCCCCCTCGTATAACACTTCTTCACCTTCAGATACCTATGCTGAGTGCAGACAGTTTAATTTCACGTGTCTGACAACAGTACACCCTGCAGCTGCTTGCTCTGCCCATCCCTGGAGGGAGCAGTTCCAGCAAGAGGAGAAGCCAAATGGGATTGGAAGCAGCTACACGGAGGCCCCAGTTTACATCCTCTCATCCTAGGTAGCCCCAAAGCAATGCAAGTTTAATACCTTGGAGTATAAACCCCAAGAGTTGCTTCCTCTTCAATTCATCCTCCCCAGCTAGAGACAGAGGAGGGAAAGGCAGTTGCCTTACGAATTTGAGTTTAATCCATCCAGAGATGTCAGAGTAAACGCTTAGGCTAACAATGGAAAATCCAGCATTACTTTTGCCTTCTTTGGCATGCAGTCCAATCTTCTTTTGTCTGACAGCCCTCAAATATAACATTTTTTCCCCCATACACTATAGCAATATATTTTATGGTTTTTATGGCTGACTGATGGTGAATTGAGCTGCAATGGGAAAGCAAAATGTTTACACAATAAACGCATAAATCATTTTGTAATCATTAACGAGCATTCTCAATATCTTACTGCTGACGATTAGAAACCTAATTCACTGGAACTGGTCACTCACTATATTATACAAAGGAAAAAAGTCACTAGTCCTTCACGTTCGGAAAAGGGGGATGTTATAGTAGCGGTCGTCCTCGGTCAGGAGAGAAATCTCATTCCATTCCCTTCGGTATTCATCTGGATAGTTTACTTGAAATTCCTCAGTATTAAACCTATGCAGTCTGTAAACTCTTATCTTTACTTCAAGTAAGTATCCAAGAAGAAACAGCTCAACCTAAAGATGAAAGAAGTCTGTAAGACATTTATTTCCAGACTTAGACAACTAAACCAAAGATAATCCAAGTTAAGACAAGTCATCTAGCTTCAAAAGAGTAGACAAGGAATAAAAGGGGTCTTTTTGTAAGTGGAGTAAGGCAAGTGAGGATATTCTCAATGTTTCAACAGTCCTTTTACTGCTCTTTTTGCATTGAGAGAATATTCTGGTTAATGCTTGACACTTTGGAAACATCCCTCTTCCACCTGACACCATACATAACGTGCTCCCAAAGCCAGCTCACACAGCTTAGTGGGCAGCAAGAAGGGACTAGTTATTAAAAGACAGATGCACCTTGAAAAATGGGAAGCCTGCCACCTTGTGATCACTTGCAACAAGAAGGAAATAGAAAAGGAAAAAATTTTCCTTGTACTTCATGCATATGAAACTGAAGAACTGGCATCTTCATTGACACTTCTTGCAAAGGATTGCTGAATCTGGAAAAATGCTTTGGAAAAAGCTCATGTCCTTGGGCATAGTCAGAGCAGAACTTGTCCAGTTATCATCAAACTGCTCCTGAAGGTGACTGCAACATGTAACAGTTGACTCAGTAACTGAAATTGATTACAAAAAAATAACTTCGCCCCTTGGAAAGTGAAACTATTTGCAGACTGGCAGTGTGGAGCTTAGATGTCAGTACTTAATTCCTCACTAAATATAAAATTGTAAAAAAAAATAAATCTTAACATATAAAGGTGAACAGTTAATGGAGTTCTCGTTACCTAGTCTTAACAGACATCAGATCTAAGGGGAACCAAAGAGAGGGGAAAAAAAGAGAATGACGATAGAGGGTTTGGCATGGTGGGACAGGAAAAGCGAAAAAACAGGTGAAATCTGCATAATCTGAAATTATTTTAGATACCAAAGGTATCATTGTTCTAAATTATGTCTCACTGATAGCTTGCAGCATTTATTTCTGGTCCATCCAGAAAACTGCCCACGGTATTTTACTGTACTACAGTTTTTATCCTGGAAGATAAATTACTATCCTCAAGTCCACTTCCTCACATCCTGAAAAAAAAAAATGGGCCAGCTATCACAGATGATGTATGTTACATTCACCTAATTGTATCAGAGATGGGAGTAAGTTTTGTGATGTATTTTTCATTTATATCATTACCTGGTCTAGGCAAATAGAGTCACCTATGGAGTTCAGATGATTCATCATGAAACTCAAAGGGTCAGACGAAGAATCACGAGCAAGGAGAAGGCTGAAAAGGTTGTGTATGGGTTCTTCCCTGTTCTTTATCTGCTCATAGGCTTCGACAACTTCATAGAGCATGATGAATTTTACAGCCTCGTATAGTTTGTGCTCCTTGCTTTCATCAGAAAAAAGTGTATTACACATGTTTCCTCTTTCTTCGTGATCTTTAGTACCACTTATTTCAGCCCACTGGAAAGCACACAGAAGAATATTAATCAAATGATTAAGAATTCTATTTAACATGAGAGATTCCAAAACAGGAACAATTGCCAGTCTGTACCACACCATTACTGTAGCCAATTGGTGGTGCAAATAAGCAGGTGGCTCTTTTCAATGCAGTGAAATCTGAAGCCTTAGACATTACAGTTTCTGTTTATCCAGCTGGACCTATTTGCTACAGACAGCTCCAAGCATCTGGATACTAATGACAGTCTATGAGAAAGCAGAGACACCACTGTAGAAAATCCAGATATCACTGTCAGTAAAGAGTCTGAAAGCACCATAATCACCAAAACAACCTCAGAAAGCTACAAGAAATCTATGTGGGTGCATCACACACACAGACAAAGCCATAAACAAAGGTTAGATTAAGTGATGACTCTTGCTTTTAACTTAAAGCTTCCAAAACTCTGTGATTTTCCTCTATAGCACCCTTTACTTTAAAGTTGCCCTAGCTTGAATTCTTTAGATGCTGAACCCAGCTCAGAAGCGTGTCACTTAGAAAGGAACCTATACAAAAAACTGGATGAGCCAGAATGGTATTATGAAGGGTACGTATTTGTCTTGAGTGTGTCCTGCTTCAAGAGGTCAAGGTAAGTTGCCTGCACAAGACAAAGACAAGCATGGGACATGAATGGGGTAGGAATTTCTTGGTTCTGCTCACAGCTGATAATGAGAGCTCCTGAGCTAAAAAGGTTCCTCTAGAGGAATCAGAAGCCAGGTCTCAGGTGCTTTAAAGGTTCAAAAGCCAGTGCTCATATCCAGAAAATGGGCCATCCAGGAGACAATGTTGGGCCAAGCACTAAATGAGAAAGCTTAAAGCAGCCAGTCCTGAACACAGTGGGTAAAGAGAATCATCTGGATGATGCTCAATAACTGTTCCAATGAACTTTGGTTAATTCTGTGCTTGTTATCGTTTATACGTTGAAGTGACCGTCAACTGTGAACTGAAACTAAAACCAGATCCCCCCTTCTACCGATACATTCCTGAAACCTTTCTTTACAGGTTAAAAATAAGATCAAGCGGTGAACTACTAACATGCCTTTGCTACAGAACCTCAACTACCTCAGTGAAAAGCCTAAGTTAATAGGCTATTAACCAACACAGCCCAGACACAACAGCATCAGCAGGCAGCAGCTCACCAGGTGACAATGGAGCTGCGAAAGGCAGCGGAGAGCCCTGTTAGCGAAAAGAGGCAAAAATTCATCTAATTGGCCAAACAGCATCTTTATAAAAATAAAATGAAGTTGGGAGCTCCTGCCTCATGCCAATAACAGCACAACGCATCATACAGCTGCTCCGCAGCAATTTGTTAATTGTACAGTTTTGTTCACTGTGCTGACTTCGAATGTTTTTCTGTACAAATACCCAGCTTAAATGCTTTGTGCTAAGGAAGTAATATCAGCTTAAATACAATGAGTTAAAAACAAAAGCCAAGCAACTCAACATTGGCAAATGCAAAGAGCGATCAGAAGGAAAAGGTAACTGCGCACAAGAACCACTGACCATGTCTCAAGAAGACAGGCAGCTGTCTCTGTGGCACAGGAAGGGTGCAGGCAAGGAAATAGGACCAGGTCTCTATTTTAATTCCCTCTTTTCATTGCTAATGCTTAATAGAGCTAAATAAGTCTGTCTGAGGTTCATTGTTTTTTCTTGAACAATTATTATCACTGATAATAGCATTTAAAACTAGACTTGTGTCTCATATATGCAGGGCTACATAAAAGTAACTAGCTTAAATCTGTATCAGTAAAATAAGCTGTTGTGGCTGTGGTAAGACAACCTAGAACCATGGTGTACTGTAGAATTTAAAATGACAGGTTAAGGTCTGGTGTATCTGGTAACAGATGCCTTCAGAGAAGCATTTCAACCTAACTGGCCAAAATCCTGGAGTCGAGCAAATGCCAGTATCCATTTGATGGCTGTGACCCAGGAGACCACAAAAAGCAAGATGGGGAGGAGAGGGTGGTTGTCTAGTTCGGACAGCTTATGGCAAAGCAAATAGGAACAGCTCAGAGCTCACACAAGTGCAGACGTGCAGAAACCCCGGAGAGGCTCAAAGAAAGCGCAAGGTCTTGTCAGGCTGATTTTGTATCTCTGCTTCAGAAGGCTTTGGGGCTGCTAAAACACCTCAAGTTTTAAATACATAAATGAGAGTTATACTTCTTGGTTGGGAGTGCAGGCAATCTGGCCATGCTGAGCAGAGCAGGCAGTGAGGCTAACAGGTCTTTGTAATCAACTGCTTGGATTTATAAAGGGAGAAATTACAGCAGAACTGAATAAATAAAACATTTCATGGAGATGGGAGCACAGGAAAAGCAATAAGTTGAGAAGAAAATGCCCTGTTTGTTTGTTTCCTCCCATTTGGGGAAGGAATCCAGGAGGATCTCATGCAGCACATTGTTATTCTTAATCAAAACGAGATACTGCAGGAACCACTTGATGGCAAGGGCAACTGGCCACGCAGTAACAGCTGTCAGGAGGATGGCTTCCCCAGCTTGCAGTACTCCGAGTACACAGCTTAGTAAATCCCCAAAAGCTGGACTCCTCTGCAGGAGAGGTGATGGCCTTCCCGACATCTCAGCTCTTGGGAGGTGGAAGGGAGGCCAACTGCCCTAGAAACGTCTATCCAGGGGTAGTTTCCTAGCTCTGCCTCAACCCATTTCTCAGTGCTTTTATTCCTCCCAACCATTTCCCAGATACTCACATTTGTCTTTAACGTCTCCATGCATTTGCGCAATTTACTGAAGGCATTGGGACCTGTGTATCTTTCTGGCCCAAAACTGTATTGCTGAATCCAGTTGCAACCTTGAGAATACAAAAGCTTTTCAGGGAGCTGGGGTGAGGGGAAAAAAAAAAAAAAGCACAAAAAAGAAATCAAAGATAAAGTTATATAAACTTGTCCACACACATTTTAGTATTTTAATTTACAACGTAGTTCTATCCTCTGGTTGTACAGTTCAAAGAACAAAAATAAGTGGGCCTCAGAACAACCCAAATATTAAGAAGGAGGCTCCATTTGAGTGCCAAGTCCTTAGGAAACTCTTTAAACAGAGCCAAACAGAAAAGAAGAAAATATGATCTAGGCAAAACATATAACCCACACTTTGGGAAAACTGGATACGTCCGAATTCAGTGAGGTATTTAGGATTACAAGCACCTTCCAGTTCGCACACATGGCCCCACAGGCAGCAGCCACAGCTCCCCATGTCCTTGCCATTGCTCCTGGAGCCCCAGGCAGCATTCCTACTGCTCCAGCAACACACTCGGCAGCTCCCAATTAAGTATAGTTTGAAAAACTCCTCTTTAAATTCTGATAATGATTCTCCTCTACTTCCATAGCAGACATGCCAGTTTTCACATTGAACAAAGCTTCCTTCTGCAGTGCAAAATTACTTGAATCATGATCATTTAGGAAATGAATTTTACCTTCAATATATCTCTCTCCTTCATCCATGATGGAAAAGGAATGCCTTGGCTGAATATCTGAAAAAGCACCGCTCTTAGTGCACAATAGTTGTCCCTTCTGACTTGTCGCAGGTATTTTATATGACAGCTCCGAAATAATTCTTCATATGCCTAGAAAAAGACCAAAAAAAAACCTGGCAATAAAATTTTTAAATCTTGGACAAAACCCATGTTGATTAGAGTCCAATTCCAAACTACTCATAAGAAAGAGCTAGGGGAATGAGAAAGTATATTTTTAAGTTTTATATACACAAAAATGTTCCAACACCATGGTTTTTGTAAACACCTTAAACTGGCACTGCCTCTTAAGAGTGATTCTGTCCTGTCTCCAATCCCAGCAACTTGCTCCAGTCTCTGCACTGTTGCTAGTGTAAACATTCACAAGGTCAACCAAATTAGAGCAGGTCAGCAAAGACTCCTTTGCTGTAATAGTTTTAACCTCGACCACTTCACAATTTGTGCTGACATATGGAATGGAGCAGCAAAAGTGCAGGCACAGGCATCTGGAGAAAACTCCTTTTTGGCAAAAACACCTCCTTACACTGACCTGAATCCATCGTGCAACAGCAACCTAAGGCTGGGCAGACCTGGCAGCCCTGTGCTGCAGCTGACGGCCCTTCTTCCAGCTATATGCTCCCTGTATTCCCTCTGCATTACCTCTGCCTCTCATCTGAGCCCGTGTTGAGACAACTCAGAGCAAGAGACTGGCAGAAAATGAGAAAGAGGACTCTGCACTTCCACGGGCTGCTGCATCAGTCTTATGGTTTGCTTTCTGAAGGGGCCAGGATGATGGTCTTGGTCTCTTGTCCTCTTTCATCTCAGTTGCTTCCTCACCCCACGCTAACACCCCTTCTCAGCTGCACAGGCTCCTCTAGTCTGACTTTCCATTAGCTGTGATAGCAAGCCTCCTGAATTCATCTTGCTGGGGGATCTTCCTGCTACTTCAGCAACCTTGGGTGGCTCCGAGAAGGTTCCTTCAGGATGACTTGCTGTATTAGCTCACCAGCTTGGTGAACCACATCCAGCACAAGATGTAAGAGTCAGCACTAAAGAGGGAGAGAGGCTGCTTAGCTAGAATACGGTGAGAAAAAGGGACAGACAAGACAAGCAAGGGACTGACCCTCTTGGGATGGCAAGCAGGTTTGTTGATTGGTCATGAGACCTCATCCTAAAACGTGCTCCTTACTGTGATAACTTCTACCCAATATAACTAGCCATCCGCTTGCTGCGCAAAATAAGAGTCTCGTTTTTAGCTCTGATCATCTAGAAGACTCATGGATTTTACGAAAGGCTTGTTATCCAGTGCGTGTTTGCAAGTTTATTAAAGGTTTTGCTATCTTTTGTTACTTGTTCCTCCAAGTGACTTTTGGCCTTTTTGTGCATTGTTCTGAGCACTTTGGGCATTGCTGTGTTCCTGCACTTGATGTGGCAAAGTTGGATCCTTACTCTATTCATCATTTGGACCGAACTCCAGCTTTTTTTTTTCTCATAACTCCCTTATCTTGCTGTTTAGCCTGACCAGAGATTAAAATTTAACTCTTACCTCTCTCATGTGTTTGGCCTGCTTTGTTTCTCCTTTCCATTCTCTCACACTGTAACCAAGTAGATCAACTTCTGTCAGGACACTGAGATTCCCTAAATCAAGATTAATTCACAGATTAGTTACGTTTTGCTGTTCTGCATCTAAAGGGTAGTTGCAGGGGCAGGGGAGGTGTTAATGAACATGGAATAACAACAGGAAGATTACTTATGAGTTTTCTCTGAAGGTAGTTGCTCCACCTGAAATCCAAATGATAAAACAGGTGTCAAAGAGAAGTTGTCAAAGGTCAGTATTTACTGAAATAAGCAACAGCAGGGAAGATTAAAGTCTTCGTAAGAAAAACCTACCTTTTCAGCAGCTGGGCCAAAAAGCTGTATAGCCTTCTGCAATACCAAAAAACAGCAACGAGGAAAGACATGCTTAGCGTTAGCTGCACTTTCACTTTTTGCCACATAAGACACAAGGATTGCTTGGTGGCTGATGTCCAGGACTGCACCTCATGCCTTCCTAGAACAGGGATAAAAAGAGAGAGGAAAAAAATCTTGTTACTGTTTTGCAATACTTGTTTGTATTTGCTTTCTTACAAAAAGAAAAAATATCCAAGTATGATACCACCCCAAATGAAACAAAAAACATTAAATGTAACAGGTCAGTATTTTTTTACATACTTTATATATATATCTATATATAAATATATATAGATATATATACCT
>NW_009715917.1:796-1146 GCF_000703405.1 Apaloderma vittatum | reverse complement strand
TGTCTTTGCTGCTTTCCTCCTGGAAACGCTTGGGGGAACAAGATCAGGGGGACTCAAAAGGCTGCCTGGACCTGGGGGGCTCGACCAAGATGTGTGACCCCCGGTCTGCTCTGAAGCCATCAAGACATGACACTTACAGGTTTCTGCTCCGTTTCTTGCGGGAGGTCTCATCCCCTTCGTCACAGCTGCATTCGGGGTCGGCTCCGCTCAGCTGGGGGGGGACAGAAAAACAGCATCTGCAGCATCTTGCCTGCGCCCACCCACGGCACCGCTCCACGTGTCATCAGCCAGCCCTGCCGGCGTCCCCCGTGGTCCCTGCACACACGCAGCCCCGAGCCACGGCATTCCCA
>NW_009715917.1:259-765 GCF_000703405.1 Apaloderma vittatum | reverse complement strand
CCGCAGCCAGTGGCAGCAACATTCCCCTCTGGCACAGGAATCTGCCTCCCCTCACCCCTCCCACCACGGTGCCCTCGGAGCGCCCTGAGGAGATGCCACGGGGTGGTGGCCCAGGTAACCCTCCAGGGTGAAGATGCTGACATGGGTACCTCCTACCACCCACATCCCCCTTCCCCATGCTCCTACTCCTCGAGTGGGCACGGGAACCCCTCCGCAGCCCCAAAGCATCTTGTCCTGCTGGAACCGTGCCGGGCACCCAAAATCAGTCAGGGTTCCCTCAGCAGCTCCAAGGCAGGAGCAACCCCAGCAGTTCAGCCCCAACCGAATCACACCAACACAGCTTTCGAGTCTGAGGAGCACCCAGAGGTTTCCGTGCCCTCACCAACCCCTCCGGGGTGGCCTGAGCAAACCAAGGGGACCTTGGCGTGGGGGTCCCTGGGACCACCGCGGCTGAGGGGCTTTAGTAATTCATCAGACGCTGGAAGATGCTCGTGGCTGGGCCCGCA
>NW_009715917.1:0-210 GCF_000703405.1 Apaloderma vittatum | reverse complement strand
CCTCAGCCCGGTGCTGCCGGGGGCCGCAGGACGCTTTCCAGGATCGCGGCCGTGCCGTGGGAACCCACTGCGCGGCCCCACAGCCCCGGGCTCGAGGCTTTTGACACTTCCTTCCATTCTTCCCCTGGGGTTTCCGGAGTTTATCGGCCCCAAACAATGCAGCCCTCGCAAAGCACCTTCCCCAGAGCAGATCGGGCCCCGGCAGGCGGG
>NW_009715916.1:0-9808 GCF_000703405.1 Apaloderma vittatum | reverse complement strand
CACGCGTCCAGCTTCACCCACGCAGCAACCGCCACGCGCGAAGCCCCCCCAACTCGCACGTCACCCTGCACACACGCACTGTGCACCCCCCCAGCACAGAGGCACATGCTCCTCTTTGCTCACCCCTAGCCCAGAAATACACACACACGCACACCTGGTACACATAGACATGCACCAGCTGTGGCAAAGGGTTGTTTCTGTCTCTCACACCTTGCTCAGGTATGCAGCAGCCCCGGACACACATGCCCCCGCACCTCTCCTCAACACGCTCGCGAGCATTTTGCCCCAAAATGCTGCCTACAGTCACCTCTGGAGACGGATCTCCCAGGGGTCTCACCTGGTCTTGCCCACCATCATCCCTGCCAGGGGTGCTGCAGGCAGGCAGGGAAGCCTGGGCACTGCCCCACGGGGCTCAAGGAGAAAAACAGTCTGTATTAATATCATCAGACCTAGCACAGCACAAGGAAGGCGAGTGCCTTGTTCTGGCAAAAAAATTCCCCACTAAATCAGCCCTTTGCACATTTTCCTTCCCTTTTTCTTGGTGCAAAATGCCAGAAGGATGTTTCTGAGGGGCTTTACTACATGTAGAAAAGATCCTGGGCCAAACCTCTGCTTAACTGGAAGACTTTGGGAGCACCATGGGAATGGGCTGATTGAGTATTGAAAGTCTTCAGCTGAAGCAGGAGTGGGTTTTCACAGGCAGCACACACTCGCAAACTCAGCTTGTTGGTCCAGCATACGCTTGAGAGACAAACCTTCTGATGTGCTACAACAAGAGTGAGGCAACTCCCCATATCCACCTCTCCAGATAGCCTAAGGAAAACCAGGGAAAACCAGAGCAGGCAGCACTAGATACTCCCAATGCTCTAAATTCAGACAATCCTTGTTTTCTAATACATAAAAAATTAAAGGCATTTAGACACTGCCTCTTTCCCAGATGCAGCTCCAGCTCACCAGCGGACACCCTTGCTTTACCCCTGGTGGGCGCAGGGTTGTTCTGTGTGTTATCCTGCACACCACACACCATGTTCAACAGCACCATGTCCAGAACATCCCAGGCTGCTTTAAATAGGGAGATTTATGGTGTTCCATGTGGGGTCAGAGGCAGCCACGAGCTGACAGCCCCGCGTGCCCCCTGCCCTCGGCAAACAGGCTCAAGTGCCAGTCATGGCTGTAAAAATCAAGCCGGTGCGGGATCACCCAGGGGCGGCCACACTTCTCCTGACAGCGGATGACAGACGATGCTCTTGCCAGTCATCCTCAGGCCTGAAGCCAAAGCCCCCACAGCCCCCCTCCTGCCCCACCTTCAGGCAGATGAGACACATGAGCAGGTTGGTGACAGCGGCTGGGGACAGGCAGTATCATGACTGTCGGGCTCGTCCCACCTCTGCTGCTGCCTCGGCTCATGGCCATGATCTGCTCCTTGCAGGGAAGTCGGATGCCTGCTCAGAGGCATCTGACTTCTTTGCCCATTGCTTCCCAGGCCAACAGAGAGTCACCCATAATGTTTGTGTTGAGAATGACACCACCCTCACCCATTTGTTTTTTAAGTAAAAACCAAATCTTTTTGGAAAGCCTCTCTCCCATGCAAGGCAGCACAAGGGAAATCTGTTTTGCCTATTGGCTCCCTTCATGGGGTGTCTGAGCTAAGCACCCTGGTCCGTGGGATCCCCCTCCATCCCCAGGCACTGAGGCCAAACAGCTTGTCTGGCTCTCCTATGGAGCAGAGAAGCCCCAGCCCCGCGCTCCCAAGAGCAGCTGAGCCTCAGGCCAAGCTGCTGTGGACCTGGTGGATGAAATCGTGTCCTGGCAGAAAGACTTGTGGACCTGCTGTGTCCCCGGTGCTCCAGGCAGCTGTTAGGCTGTGATCACTGGAGGAGGCTACCAGTATGGTCCCACAGAGATGTGAGCTGCAGCATCCTCACCTTTTTTCCCATAAAGCTGAGGGTACCAGGCACAGCCACAGGGCTGCTATACCAAGAAGCAGGAGCTGAGAGAGGAACCAAGACACAGAGATGGCTGTCCCAACCTGGCTGGGGTCTAGGATTGCTCTCAAACCCACCCCACCTCCACCCATCCTTTGCACCCGACACAGAGCCTCCTGGCAGCTGGGAACCATGGGGGCAGCTCCAAGAGCAGCCTAGGCTGCAATCTGGCAATGAGCAGACTGAGAGAGGATTTGAGATGGAGGAGGCAGCAGACAAGGAACTGTGAGATGCTGGGAAAGGGCTGCTTGTGCCTCTGTACAGCAGAGATTGGAGAGAGCACAGGGGGTGCTGTGAGGGTCTCTCCCCTTTCCCCCTGAGACCCTCAGCACTTGGACCCCTCCAACCCAGAACTACCCCAGCACCATCCCTGCTCTCTCCCCAGATGTCCCTCTTAACATCTGCAGGATACAGCCAGGTCCCATCTCCAGCTTCCACCTTGCTTCTTCTAGGTCATCATCCCCATCTACCCCTGTCCAGGTCAGAAGGGGTCCACAGACACCTTCCTCCTTCTGCAGGGCAAGGGATAGCAGAACGAGCCTCTGGTTCCCATGAGAGGTCAAAGCCAGTAAAATGTAGGTGTTACCAGCTCTTCCCTGAGCATCAGCCTAAAATGTCCCCGTTAGTATCACTTATTTCAGAAAGGCAGCACCAAGAAAAGCAGCACCAACCATGGCTTTAGGGATAACCAATCCAAATTGGGGTAAGTGGAGGCAAGGGCTGCTAGCAAACTGGGGATTCACATCACAAGAAGAGATTGGGAGAATCTGGGGTGAGGGACAGCTGGCGAAACATTCGCAGGTTTGGTTTTAATATCTCTTTACCAGGGGAAACTACCAGGTAGAGAAGCAACCAGGACATTGGTGTCACTGAGAGCAGAGCCAACATGCACAGCTCCCTACTCCTGCCAGGTCAGGGACACAGACAGGACCACAGCGCTAATCCCCACTGATGGAGGAGAGAGGCACCTGCAATGGCAACACTGAGCCAGCTAGAGAGTGAGGAGACCTCATCTCCTCTCTGCAGGCACAGAGAGTCTGCAGAGCAGTTGCCTCTGGAAGTGAATAGTGTAGGCAGCCGGTGGCTGGCATGTGGCTGAGGGTTAGCCAAAGGCTGGGACACACAAAGATGAGGACATCAGTGTGCAGGCAGCACTGCCCTGCACCCGAGCATCTCCCTCCCCTTCAAGACCGTATGGTGAAGAGCTAAAAATGCATGAAAACTGGGATCCTATTTACAGTTTACAGCCATGCCTAGAGGATGCTTGGTGATCAACCAGCTTTTGCCACCCCAGAATAAACACGTGGAGGCTTCCCAGCAGAGCCAGGGTGATGTTAGCCCACTCCACCCTCACTCTTCCCAGCCCCACAGCCCTGAGCCCCCAGCCCTGCCTGCTGATCCTTCACAAAGGGACCGCAGCATTAATGGGGCGTTTCAGAGGCAACAGCAGCTCCTCCATGGCTGAGCAGCGTGGAGCAGCCTGGGGCAATCCCACCACTTGCCATTAACCTGCCCCCTCCCCCTGCCAAAGGGAAGGAACTTGGCCAAACTCCATCGGGATGTGTTACATGGGAATGACTTTGTCTTCCCTACCCACAGCACCAAGGTAGCCCCAGGGAAAACAGAGAGCAGGGAGGGGAGACACAGCCTGCTCACAATTAATTCTCCTCTCTATTCAATTACTAGCAGCAGGGTTGAGGTATGTTCTGTGGGTGGTGGGAATGCCAGGCCAGGAGACTAGCGCTGCATTCTGGTCATAGTCCCCAGGAGCTGTGCCCACCCCTGTGCAGGACCAACCCGAGTGAGGTGGACCTGGTAAATCCATCTTCAAGCACTCTGCTCTCAGCTTTGTTGCAGGGAACAGGGCTCCCTCCTCTGCCCTTTGGAGACTGTTTCATCATCTGTTGTTCCTCCTGCCCAGGAGCTTTCTAGAATCATGGCCTTTGCTTCCATAATCTCAGGCTGTGCTCCTGGAAGCGCTGGTGTCCATACTGGCTCCATCATCCTGCAGTGGCCACATGTTGACTCCCAGTCAATGACAGTCCTGTGAATCAGAAGAGTCCAGGGTGAGTGATTTGGAGGACAGCTCACCACCCACAGCATGGCAGGGGCAGCCTTGGGTGGCTCAGCTTGCTCCTGGTCCCCAGGTATAGCACAGGTTCATGCCGGGTAGTTCATGGATGTTCAAACAGATTTTCCACCGGTGTTAAGCACTCACCTCATGGCTACATTTGGCTCTCATGAGAGTAGCACTATTTTCATCTCCTGCATCCACACCCAGTGCATGGCGGAAGGCTCAGAGGTGAGCCAGGCACACGGACAAAGATCTGGCAGAGCTGAGAGAGGCCAGGAGTCTTGTGGAGGGCACCAAAGGGGAGATGCACCACCAAGCCACAACTACCTGCAAGGAGAGAGAACAGGGATGGCTCTGCAGCCAGCCAGCTTGGGAAGGGGTCCACACAGAGTCCCACAGCTGGGCTTGAGCTAGGCAAGCCAGAAACAAGGACTGAAAGCTCCCAGTGAGGGAAGTTCACACGGGAGCAGCTCAGGGAGAAGGTGGCATCCTCAGTCCAGAGTCACTTAAATCCAAGGTCAAGGATTTTTGTTCCAATCTACTTTGCATCTAACAAGGATTGGTAAATGAGCAGCCTGGACAAGAACAGCCACGACACATACATGGGAAAGAGGTGACACACATGGGTATGCAGAGAAGGTTATGTGTGCTCATGGCATTTAAGAAACTCTACTTCATTCCTGGTCCCATTGCACAAACCACCTCCGCAGCATTGCAGCCCCAGCTCAAGCAGCGGCACCCTCCTCAGGGTTGCCAGTCAGACACCATCAGGCAGGGCCAGGAAGGGGGGTCTAAGCTGGGTGGGAGGGGGCTTCACTGACCACCCAGGAAGGTGGGAGCTGTCACTCAATGACAGAGGTCACTGTCCTCTCTGGGGGACAGGCTCAGAGGCTCCTTCAGGTCCACAAGGAGCTGAGACAGAGATGCAAAATGCTGTCCTCTCCCTGTGCTGCTCAGCTCCAGTCTCAGCTCCCAGCCAGCCAGGCTGGGCAATATAGCTTTGGTTTGGGTCTTCTTAGGAACAGGACTCCTGTGCCAAGCCCACGGGGGGGTTAAGCCTAAAACTAACAGCAGTGGCCAGAGGGGACTGTCCGTCGGCTGTAACTCTACCTTCATTTGTTTGCTTACAGCATCCACCCAAAATGCCCGTGTGTGTCTCTGGGCCCCTGTGTCAGTGGCAGCTGAACTGCTGACCCCAGGAGTTTGCAAAACACCAGGGTTATGGCCCCTTTGACATCCCAGCCTGACAGAGCCACAGCTCGTCCTGACCCTGGCCCCGGGGAGCCAGCCCCTGGGGCTCCCTACATGGCCCTGCAAGAGCCAGGGGAACGCAGTGGAATGAGAGAGTGAACCCCAAAGAAACAGTGAGGTGGGAAAGCTCCCCATGGCACCTGCTTCTCCCTAGGCTTGGCTGCAGCCCCTCAACTTGCTGGTCAGCCCTTTAGACCCGCCTCAATCAGCCTGCTAGTCCTTATTCAAGCCTAGTTCTCCAGCTCCTGTTAGCCCTGGCGCTGGGAACCATGTCGCTCCCCAGTTCCCATGCCCAGGGCCATGTCTGGTCCCTGTGCCATCCTGCACACCTCTGTGTTTTAGGAAGGCAGGCAACATGTGGTCCCAGACAAAGCCAGAGCCTGAACACAGCCTATAACTGACTTCTCCCAGGCACCAGCTGTGGCAGGGGACTTCACACAATCCTGGAGCCTGGCCATGGCATGGACAAGATGCCCAAGTTCCCATCACGGTACAGACACCATCTCCAGAGTGTGCCCTGGTGCGTCAGGGCTGTAGGAAGTTCAGATGGGGTTTGAGAGCTCTCTAATGACTTCATTCCCATATTCTCCACAGGAGCCAAAACTCCATCTCCTGTGGGCCTGGCCTCACTGCTAGACCATGCTGCCTTCCTGTGAGCTGAGCACCAGAAGGTGTAGCAGGGCAGACCTGCCACAGACAAGAACCCTGTACCCTGCACTCACTTCATCCTCTGCTCTGCTCATCACCAACAGCCTTTCCTATTCAGCCTGAAAATACTCATGCGCTGCAGCTCAGGCGTCTCTACCCCACTGAGAGCCCATTGCAGAAGCAGGGACTGGAGACATGGAGAGGATACGGGGTGTCCCCATGGGGTGTCCCTGTGCAGAGCCATCGTCAGCAAGGACACCACGGAGGCCAAATCCTGCCCATCCATCCTCAGGCTCTGCCATCGGTGGGGCTGGGAACAGCAGACTGCAAGGTCCCTGTGCTCCCTCGAGGATCCCTCCAGCAGATCCTAAACCCCCCTGGGGCACAGTCCTGCTGCTCTGGGCAGACCCTGTCCCTCTACCTGCCATCAGCCCTGGCAGGGAAGAGTGGCCAGCAGCAATGGTCCTGCCAGTGTCAGGGACAGCCCAGTCCAGAGCGATTAGATTTGCGCCTCGGCAGGGTCAAAAGCCAGGACACCTGTGACCTCAGGGTATCTCGGTAGTGGCTGTGGAGCACAGAGCTGCTAACACTGCCCTGACACGAGGCGGGCTGCACAGGGCATGCGGGGGGGGAGGATGGTGCGGGATGGCTCTGATGGAGCCTTGACCAGGCTGTCTTGCATGGGGCTCTCTACCACAGCCCAAACTCATTCATTTTCAGCACCTGCATTATGTGTCTGTAAGTTTAAACCCACCTCATGGCCCAACTCCTGCTCCAGCACCACCCCATGCTCTGTTGGCACCTTCTGCTGTGGCCCCACCGCAGACCATAAAGCCACAGCTGTCACAGCAGCAGCTTCACAGAAACAACCCCCTCTTGTATTCTGGGCAGCGTTGTGGAGCTGAAGACACGTGTGCCCTCTGCAAGAACACACACTGAGCCCCTATGGCAGCCTGCGAATGCCCGTAGCAGAGCCCGGCGGTGATTTTTCAGCCAGGGTAAATCAGCCACTGGCTCTCGCTGTGGATCTGAGAGCTGAAGGAGCCTCTTCTCCTCCTGCAGAGCAGTCAGTGGGGTGAACACTCACACATTAAGGTTCCAAGCCAGTTTGAGACATGCTCGGGAGGACCCAGCACATGACCAAGCACCAGAGAGCAGCAGATGACCCCAGACCTGAGCTTCAGCTTCTCCAGCAGACAGGGCTGTTCCCACACAGTGCACCAGCAGCATTTCCCTCCACAAGGTGCATTGACAGGAAGAGGATGGAAATTACTGGCAGCCTGTCCCTTCTAGATCCTGCTGCTTCCTCTCTTGGTTGCAGTGTGTCCCCAGATCAGCTCTGCCAGGGTCAGCCCTCTGCTTTAGGGAGCCGTTGGCTCCCTGAGGCACCGGCAGAGGTGCCTCTAGCAGGACAGACAGAGTGGGGATATCAGTGAGCTAGCATTGCAGAGAACAGGACTCTCATCACACCCACCACCAGGGTGGTCCCTGCTGGGGCTGGCTCTGCTGGCTCTCTTCCTGGCTCCTGATGCCACTGAGGTGTCACACGTTCTCTGCCTCACCTCACAGAGCCACTGCACCTTGGGATAACGGGGAATGCTGCCTCTTCAGCGGTATCCCACTGGCTTCCTCCGTAGCCCAAGCAGCCAAGACTCAGAGAAAAGCAATCTTATCCCAGTTCATTGCGGGAACCAGCAACAGCGAGCTTATGGAGCAGGGGACCAGCCCCACCTACAGCATGGTTATAGCTGCGCCTCTCAGCCCCCCTTCTCAGCCATGGCAAGATGAAACCCACAAGAAAACTGATGCGGCAGGACCAGCTGAGGCATCACAAGGAAAATCACTGCCTGACCACCCTCAGCAGAGCAACTCCCCATCCTTCTCCTCCATCCCTGAAAAAGCAACTCAAACCTGACATCTGAAACCAGAGTATCCTCCAGGAGCTGCTGGCCTGGTCCAGCTGGAGGCAGGCAGCCAAACCCCAGCCCAAGAGGCTGCATTTAGGCCAAGCGCTGCAGCGAGCTGCTCACCAGGTGCAGCAGGCTCATTCAGAA
Source organism: Apaloderma vittatum (assembly GCF_000703405.1). Lineage (NCBI taxonomy): Eukaryota > Metazoa > Chordata > Aves > Trogoniformes > Trogonidae > Apaloderma > Apaloderma vittatum. The sequence goes on along the minus strand of NW_009715916.1, from coordinate 1,796 downwards.
GGGCTACGGAGAGCATAACAGCATAGGCCCATGGCCATAGTGCTCATGCATGGTGACCTTCACACTAAGCTGTGCTACGGCCACGTTACTCTGCTGCATGGCTCAGCCAGGGTCAGGGTTCCCCAGTGCTGCTGGAGTAGGAAAGGTTCCATCCCCAGCAATGTTAGCATGCAGAGCCCTGAAATGCAGCAGAGAGGAGGGACGCTCAGAACCAGCCACCTCTCATCACCCAGGTTGAGGCATCATTTGGCTCCCTGGGTACTGGCACCTCCATCACCCCATGGAGAACAGTGCAGTCTGCACATTTACATGCACCTCCAGCACAGGAAGCCCCACATGTGTACACAGACACACAACAACTTCATTTTTCCTCTTATCCTACGTAAAACAGGACAGTCCTCGCATCAGAAGACCCACACTTCATTCTCCCTGCACCGAATTCTCCATGCACAGAGAGCCTCCTGCCCCCTGCCAGCCCTGAGCACCCCTCAGTCCGGCCATGCCCGAGCTCACCTGCTCTTAGACAGCCCTGTTTGTTTGCCCAAGGTATTTGCAGCCGGGGGCACCTGCTTTGATACCATCAGCTCAGCGAAGGAAGCTGCTCACCTAGCGTGACCCCTGTAATCCCATCCTTCCCCATTAAACGCTGCGTGTGAGCACATCCCCCCTCTCCCAGCCTTCTGCCATCTCAGCATTTATCTCCCTCTCCCCAAGCTGAGCACATCAAGGCTGTGACATTGCTAGCGAGGGGGGAGCAAACCTCCCCAAGTCACTTAGAAAGGGGTCTGGCAGTGCTGATTCCCCCCCCGCCCCTCCATTGCACCCTCTGGGACTGGGGTGTTCCCTGTCGCCCGGCATCACCCTGTAGCAGCGCCACAGACCAGGCAACAGTCGTGGCAATGACTTGGGCTTGGCAAATCTCGTGCCACCAGCACCATGTCCCCCACAGTGCCACCTTTGCCTTATGGCAGGAATGTCCCTCCTGCTACAGCCCCTTGTCCCAGATACTTGGAAAATCCTAAGGAAACCAGCATCCTGAAGCCATCTCCTTCTACCCTTTAGGAAGCCCAATATGCCTCATTCGCTAGCACTGCCTCTCCTACCCTACACAAAGCAGCTGTACACCCTGCCAGGGCCAAGCCATGCCCATTCCATCCCCTCATCATCCTCTGCCAGGATCCAAGCCAGCCTCCAACCCCAGCCCACCCTTCCAGGAAGAGCTTGTTAAAAATGATCTACTGGCTTTTATCACCTTGAAACAAGCTGCTCCTCTGCAGAGAGCAAGCAGGACCAAGGCCTGGCAGATAAATTAGACCTGACTCCTTCTGCATGCTCACAGACAGGGAGATCTATGGAGTCCTGTGTGTGCCAGCCCTGGCAGGGGATGGGCACCATCCTGGCACCAGCACAGCCACAGCTCCCTTCACAGCCCTTCGTTCAGAGAACTCTCCTCCTCCTGCACCATCAGCACAGGGCACAGGCGTGCTGTGCCCCACCAGCAGCTTGCAAACACACCTCCAGCCGTCGGGAACGACGCTGTTGCACCTTTTGCCTCAGCAAAAGTCACCCCGCTCCCCACAAACTTCCGTGGGGCAATGCGATTCGCTGGGGAAATCTCACAGTGCCTGCTGGCATGGGCACCGCCTCGGGCACCCTGTTGCCCTGGGGTGACAGGAGGAGCAAGGCTTCCCAGGGGACCCGAGCTCTGCCAGGCTGCACCCGTCCTCGGGCTCGCTGCTCCGTGCAGGGACCCGGGGCAGAGTGCTGGATGACCTTCGCATGCCGGGGGCTGCCCA
>NW_009715915.1:350-5534 GCF_000703405.1 Apaloderma vittatum | reverse complement strand
CCCGCCCCCTTTAAGGGCGCGCCAGCGGCTTCGCGCGAATTTTCCGCCCCCCCAGCCCCGGGCAGGTGTGCCATGGGCAGGGACAGCACCCACTACACCAGGTTCTTGGTCACTTCCAGGGAGAGGGCTTCCACAGGCTCTCTGGGCAACCTGTGCCTCACCACCCTCCCAGTGAAGAATTTACTTTCTTCCTTACATCTCATCTACGCTTACCCTACTTGGTTGGGGGTGCACTCAACCCCACGGTCCGTGCCGTAGAAAAAGATGTTAAACAGCATCAGTCCCCGCAGCGATCCCTGAGGGACACCGCTCGTCACCAGCTTCCACTTGGACATCAAGCCAATGAGTGCAACTCTTTTGAGTCCAATCATCCAGCCAATTCCTTATCCCCCAGGGAGTCCATCCACCATAACCATGTCTCTCCACCAAAACCACGTCTCTCTAATTTAGAGATAAGGATGTCATGTGGGACAGTGTCAAATACATCAGACAAATGCAGCTTCTCTTACTGAACCACTATGGACTTAACCTGTCAGTACCAAAGAGCACAGAGTGCCAGTGCTTTAGAGGACAACCTCCCGCTCAGCAATAAAAATGCAGACTACTACATACAGAGATCCTTATGGCCTAAACAGCACACTGTCACCTCTTCCTCATGTCTCTATTTCTTCAGATACTCCAACATGTACACAGAGTTTGAGTGTTCCTTAACACACAAATAAGTGTTTCTATTTTCAGACTCTATTAGCATGCGTCGATTACACAATGAAGAACCACTAAATAAATATCATTTTAAAAACTGAGACTTTGCATGGCTTACCTGGGGCCGAAAGCAATGTCATCATCAGGGTCCGAAAAAAAAGGCATATTATCTTCGTTGCTTAAGTCAGAGGTCCTGTAGTAAGAGAATTCGTCTCAAAAATGGAATTTATGACTTATTCAAGTACATGGCTAAGTTCCAAATGCTTATGAAAGGGAACATACCTTAAAAAGAGAGATTAATTTTGTCATCCTCAAAGAAAAAATAAATATTTTTTGTGTTTTAAGTATTTGAGTATTTAAGTATTTGACAATGCTCAAGAAAACACACACCAGTTCACACATGATTTGTTCACCTCGTTGTTCCCATTTTACAGCTAAGCTACATGCATTAACGGAGATCCTCGATAGAGCTGGATTTAGAGCTGAAAGGCCCTTTTGTAAGATTTTAACCATTAAACTGTGTATTTTTGTCATTTGATGACATAATTATAACCTGCTGAATACACTCAGTTTGCCTCATACCTTTTGTCAAGCAGATTACACTCAAATTTGAAGTATGAATTGGAACAACAGTATCGAACCATGCAACTTCCACAGCAGAAGTAGGGGCAGGATATTGCAGGTTGCTCCTTGCCACGATGATCAATATATGCCTTACATTCCTCACCCAAAACTGAAAGAAATTTAAAAGCCAATAGTTAGTAACTAAAGAAATAGTAACATAAAGTCTCTTTCTCATACTCACCAGCTCACCTAAGTTAACATTTAAATACATTCCATGTATTTTGGTCAAGTCTTACAAATCAATTACTTTATTTAGAGTATGAGATACTTGCACATAAAGTATCTCATCTTCATTGAGTAGCTCTTCCCAACTGTTCAAACATACATAAAGAACTAAACTGCATGCAAATATATATACAATATACATATATGTACAGATATACAAATAATTGGTGACACTCTCCTCACTGTATCTGGTAGTAGCTACTAAAATACCGCAAAGACTGCCAGATATGTCAAAAATCCCACATGAGCTCTTAGATCAGTTGGACGAAAATGTTAAATTTTCCTAGGTATTTGCCTTGATGCAAAAGAAGCATTCACTGTAGACTTAGATTTCCATGTGACTTGGTTGTTTCTACCTGTTGTTTACCTCACAGAAAACCTCAAACCTGTTAATCGATGTCATAAAACAGAGATTCTTAGGACTAAAAATCAGTTAAAAGGCGTCACTGCAAGCGTAAACTGGTGCAGCTACAATGGTAAGGAAATGGAGATGTTTGTGTACTAGGATGCATTTCTCAGGGGACAGCCCATGCTTTTCAGTGTTGCACAGGGCTCATCTATTCCTCCTGATACTTTGCTTCTAAACCACACTCCATTCAAGAAGCTCAAATTACTTCAGGTGCAGTTGTTCAGAGAAAGCAAACAAACAGAAACAAAGAAAACAAATCATGTTCCTTCAGAAGAAAAGTAAAGGGTATTTCCTGGTGCATTTAAATGGATGCTCCCATTTGAAAACTCAGCCTTGACTTTCTGGCACCAAGACACACCTGAATATTTCAGCCAACATTAAAAATTAAAAAAAAAAATGCTCTAAGGGGTTAAAAGTGGAGGTTCATTAAACATAAGCAAAGATGAACTTCTGAACCAATACTTCTACTAATGTGTTAGGACATGCTTATTTCTGATTCACAGAATTCTTCCACAGCACACATATAATATCACCTCACAATTCTTTCCTTCCTGTATCATCAATAGGGAAATGATAAGTAGCTAAAACGATTCAAAATACCTTACGAAGTTACACAGAAAACAAGGCAACCAGCGAGATTACTTCCTTCACCTCACACTTGTGCTACTGCAGCACAATAAAACAGCAATGAAAACCAAATGTCTACGCCAGTGCTCCCGATTGGAGCTAAACAGAACCAATTCTGTTCCGTGATTTTATTTTTCAGCTCAGTCTCTTCTAAGAGGCTGCACTTTCTGAAGTTAACAGCATGTTTTTGTAGACAGTGTCTGCCACTAGAAGTGATAACGCTTGATGTTTACAGTTCCTAGCAGGGATTGGGATGCAGAAAGGCTCTTGTTTATACTTACTCCTATAATGACCAAGGTCACTGCTAGATCTTGTGTGCCACACTGGCAGTGCTGGGAAGTAAACAGGTCACAAGGAAGCAAAAAGATCACACCTCTGGGGAGGAACAGACAGGACAGGTGTCCTGTCCAAACCTGATCAACAACTTATTTCATTCCATATACATCATAGTCAGTATAAAGCTGAGGGATCATAGGGGATAAGCACGCTTCTTCAATGGCCAGTGTCCAAGGAGGATTCCGTCCTTTCTTCTGCCTTCGATCCCAATCCTGAGTTTCTGAATTCAGCTCCTGTGTCCAGTTCCCCTCTGATGCTCAGACTGGGGCTTCCCCGGTGCCTGCCTGCTCTGCAGCATCAGTGGAGATTGCTGTTAGGCGAGTAGGGGTTGAAGCTGGGTTTGATATTGGGTTTGTATACATTTGCATATATTTAATTATTTCCTTATCAGTACTATTATTGTTTTCATTAAAGCTGTTTAGTTTTCTTTTCCAATCCATAAGTGTCTCTGCCTTGTTCCTTTTCCTTGTCCTTTTGGGGTTGCTTAGTGGCCGGCCCAGCCCTAACACTTCACAACCAGTTCTAAGGTGGCTAAGCTAGGCCAACAAGAACCAAGCACATCAAAAGAGAAGAATCTGGGTCCTCTACTTTGTTCTTCCATCAGCTGTGCCACCCATGAATCGATTTACCAGCAGATCGACTAGGGGCTCATGGGAGTTTTTTCCCCCAGTTAGTTTTCTACCGGGTTAACGATTTGAATCACCTCAGAAGAGGTCCAGTGCACACCTAACCCACCACAACACAAGGGCTAAGGCCAAGGGAGGCAGAAATGACCTCCTAGTTTGGTATACCTGCTGCTGAGGGCTTCACCCTATCCTGCAAAACAGCAGCCCGACGATTTTACACAATCAGTACCACAAAAACCCTTTAACAAACTGATTGAGTTCCACCTCAAAACCTAAGTTGCTAAACTATTCCCACTGAAAATGCCCAACAATTTCAATTAAAAAATCCCAATTTCCAACCCCATTTATTCTAAGCTAGCTTGCACACAGTTACTGCTGTAGCACCGTCACTGTGAGCCAGCCTAAAGAACCCTTTTTATGGTGCTTGTCCCTCAAAGCACTTGCAGATAAAATTCTGACTGTTTCAGCCATGCTTTAGCTCAGCAATTGGACAAACTGTGATCCTTTACTAACTCTGCCCAAGTTAAATGTCCTCTTGCATATCCACTAAAGCCTACGTTCACCTCTGCTGCACGCGTCTGTGAAGAATTTGTTCCATCAGACAAAGTGATGCCACCGAGGCATACAATACCAAGAGTGCTTCTCCTTTGCTGAGACTTCACCCGATAAGTCCTATAATCGCATCTGCTTTTTCTCATCACATGACGAAGTTGGGGAAGACCACATGCTCCAATCATTAAGTGCAATAACAAGATAGCTGCAGACACACACACAAATTTATCAGTGTTGGCACCTGATAGCTACACATGAACTCAACTATCAAATGAGTTCACATAAGCAGTGCTGTTTATGCAAATATAATTATTTAACACCCAGGTATTTATATTCCGCTGCCCTAGAAATTTACAGTGTCAGGGGTGAAAAGGTCAAAGGTTTTGATGAAATGCATCAAGAGTAACCAGCAGCTACTTCGTGCTATTTTACTCACAACACCCCTACCTTAACCATAGAATCACAGAAGCACTGAATGTTAGGGTTGGGACTTCTAGGGATCTAGTCCAACCCTCCAGCCAGAGCAGGATCCCCTAGGGCAGCCACACAGGAACGTGTCCAGGTGGGTTTTGAAAGTCTCCAGAGAAGGAGACTCCACAACCTCTCTGGGCAGCCTGTGCCAGGGCTCTGTCACCCTCACAGTAAAAAATTTTTCCTCATGTTGAGGCGGAACTTCCTACGTTCCTAAGTTCTAACTTAGACCCATTATTCCTTGTCCTGTTACTGCGCAACACTTTGAAGAGACCAGCACCTTCCTCTTGACCCCCACTCCTCAGATACTTTTATACGTCAGTAAGATCCCCTCTCAGCCATCTTCTTTCAAGGCTAAACAGTCCCGGTTCTCTCAGTCTCTGTTCACAGGAGAGATGTTCAAGTCCCTTAACCCGCCTCGTAGCTCTCTGTTGGACTCTCTCCAGTAGATCCCTGTCTCTCTTGAATGGCGGAGCCCAAAACTGGACACAGCATTCCAGGTGTGGTCTCGCCAGGGCAGAGCAGAGGGGTAGGAGAATGTCCCTAGACCTGCTGGACACACTTTTTCTTAATGCACCCCAGGATCCCCTTGGCCCCCTTGGCCACAAGAGT
>NW_009715915.1:0-268 GCF_000703405.1 Apaloderma vittatum | reverse complement strand
ACCGGTCCTGGTGCCTGGTGTTGTTCCTCCCCAGATGCAGGACTCTGCTCTTGTCCTTACTGAACGTCATGAGGTTCCCCTTTGCCCAGCTCTAGCCTGTCCACATCTCGTTGGACGGCAGCACAGCCAGGGGGTCGCCAGAACCAGGGGGCTTCAGCAGGGCCTCACCGAGAGGACACAGCCCCGGGCAGGCGGGAGCCCCCAAAGCCTCCTCAGGCAGGAAGGCGGCAGCCCGCCACCCCTCCCCGAGGGCCGGACTCGGCACCCC
>NW_009715914.1:37199-37413 GCF_000703405.1 Apaloderma vittatum | reverse complement strand
CATGGGAAAAGCAATGGATGTCATTTTCCTCAACTTGTGCGAGGAGTTTGACACTGTCTCACATGACATCCTTGTCTCTAAAATGGAGAGGCACGGATTTGACAGATGGACCACTCGGTGGATAAAGAACTGGCTGAATGGTCGCACTCAAAGGGTTGTGCTCAATGGTGCAATGTCTACATGGGGACCAGTGCCAAGCAGAGTTCCTCAGGGG
>NW_009715914.1:0-36819 GCF_000703405.1 Apaloderma vittatum | reverse complement strand
TCAAGAGAGGTGATTCTCCCCCTATACTCTGCTCTTGTGAGACCCCACCTCGAATACTGCGACCAGTTCTGGTGCCCCCATCCTTAAGAGGGCCATGGATCTGTTGGAGCGTGTTCAGAGGAGGGTCACAAGGATGATCCAGGGGCTGGAGCACCTCTGCTACAAGGACAGGCTGCGGGAGCTGAGACTGTTCAGTCTGGAAAAGAGAAGACTTCAGGGGGACCTAATAGCTGCCTTCCAATACCTGAAGGGAACCTACAGGAAGGCTGGGGAGGGACTTTTTACAAGAGTGTCCACTGATAGGACAAGGGGAAGTGGGTTTAAGTTGAAGGAGAATAGATTTAGATTGGACCTTAGGAAGAAATTCTTCAGTACGAGGGCAGCAAGACTTTGGAATAAATTGTCCAGAGATGGTGTGGCTGCCCCCTCCCTGGAGGTGTTCAATGCCAAGTTGGATGAAGCCTTGAGTAGCCTGATCTAGTTGAGAGGCGTCCCTGCCCATGACAGGGAGATTGGACTAGATGATCTCTAAGGTCCCTTCCAGCCTAGGCCATTCTATGATTCTGTGATATTGGCACTGTGATCTTGAGTTTTGCAGAGGTGTTTTGCCAAAGTTTTTATGTGAAAACTTAACCGTATAGTTGACTGTTCTGGCATTGAATTTTTCGTTGACATGCAACAAGGGTCTTCCACATCCTATTCAGGAAAAGAGGTTAATCACCTGATGGTCTTGTGTAATTCTGTGTAGATTCTGCCATCAGTTTCAATGAGGAACTCAGATCCTGGTATTGACTAAGAAATAATAGTAATAATTATGTAGCCAGCTCACAACACAGAAATTTTCTTTCTTTTTGTATCTAAATGATCATCTGTGAAGTGAATAAAACATATTAGAATACTTCTTAACTTCCAGTTTCTAAATCAAAATATGCTTCAGCACATGTCTGCATCTTATGCAAATGTAAATAAATTTTATTACTGCCACTCGAGTGTTCTTTTGAGCATCTTATAGATATTCAAGTTTTCTGGGAGGAAATCTCAGTTATTTTTTTTTCTTACACCCTGTTTGTAAAGTTTAGAAGAACAGGACAGTCTTCGTAACACCAATATCCTTGGACTGTCTCTGATTTATATTAAAAATAAATAGTGAAATAGTGAAACTAGCAAAGCCATCTATATTGACTCTACCAAGCCTACAGTTCAAAGAGAAGATTATCTAAGTTTTATATTTTGAAATAAACAACTCTTAGGTAAGTAAAGTGCCTGGCATTACACTTCAGTGTACTGTTCAAGAAGAACTCTTGCATGATTCAGTAAAAACTGACTTGCATAGCAATTATTCCTGGTTTATGCTTCTGTTTGCGTGTTTTAATGGAAGAACAACTTCTGAATTGCCTTTTTTTCATGCAGCTTTTTTTTCCCCTCTTCTTTAGCATTATTCAGCATGGATAGCCAGAGAGGAGCCATAGTTTGTTTGTATGATTTATTTATTTTATAGTGATTTTAGGGGAAGTTGTAAAAGATATAGAATATATTGAAAGACATTTGTAGCTATTTCTTCTCCTTCCTTTCTAGATAATAAACCCATGTGAATTTTTGATGCACTGCCAAGTTCATTCTTCTGTGAATTTGTGTAATTTATAGTTACTGTTCTTCTGTCAGAGATATTTCTCGACTATCATATACTTTTTTTTTTTTTAATTTGCAGCTTTTGAGGAGCTTGAGAGGGCTCTGAGTAATGCCCAAAAGACAGAGGAAGCCCGGAAAAAATTGGAGACAGAAATGAATGAAAAAATCAAAGCAGTAGAAAAGGCAAGTGAGGAGGAGAGGATAAATCTTCAACGGGAGTTAACCAGAGTGAAACAAGAGGTTGTTGAGATTATTAAGGTAAAAGCTAAACCTCACCTTGTATTATTGGCTTTTATTTTAATAATTCAATTGCAATAAAACTGTAGTTGTAAAATATAGTAGCATAGTTGTAAAATATATCAGAACTTTGTTATAAAATTTTTGGTATTTAATAAATTCTATAAAAATTAATTTCTGTTATTAAAAGTTTACTTAAAACAAAGCAAAACTCTTCATATAGATTTTTTTTGTCTAACAATTTAAAGTCAGTACATTGTAGGCATGTTAAAATGAACAATATTCATCTGTATCATAGCATTTAGTAAAATTGTTTATTAGAAGTACACTTGAGACTTTAAAGGGAATTAAGAAAAAATTAATGGCTTAAAAAACTAATCAGCTTACATGTCTCCACCAGGATTTGGGGTTTTAATACAAAGTACTTTTAGTGATTATCCTAGCACAGTATGTGTAGACATTTAAGAATTTGTTGTCAAACTGTTTGCTTGTTAAGAATTGCTAAAATTTAGTTCATCTGGCATATTCAGGTAGGAATTGGCAGCAGTTATGTGCCTTACAAAACGGTAAATTGTAACACCTTTAAATTGCAGTTATTGAGTTGACATTTGCAATGTTACTAATTTTTCTAAGAGAATACACTGGTGCTTTAGGGAAATGACTGACTTGCATTATTTTTGAAGGCTGTAGGTAGCTGTCAACATAGAGGGTCACCACATGACTCTCTGGCTCTTGAACTAACAAGAACTGAACTGAAACTGAAAACACTAAGTTCACCTTGGTAGAAAAGTCATTAGAAAATATGGTGTTTCTTTTACCAGAACTGTGAAAGGCTTTTACCAGAACTGCAAAAGCCTTGAGAAGGAGGAAATATCTTCTCTTATTAAGGAATAATTCCAAGTGTTTTGCTGTTTAAATTAGGTTTTTTCTGACTTTAATTCACAGAAGTCTTCAGAGGAGCGTGTTGCTGAACTAGAAAAACTCCATAAAGAAGAAATGGCTGCCAAAGATCAGGAGCTAAATGAGAGGTTACAGGCCCAAGAAAAGGCGTTCCAGGAGAGGATGAAGGCAGCTCTTGTAAGTATCCCTAAAACGTGTAGAAAGTCATTTCTCTAAGTGAGACTAGAAGTCTTCATCTGCCCCTATTCTCCAGTGAGAGTCCTTCAAAGATATGAGTGTCCTCCAAAAGTAAAATTGCTCAGAGAGTTCAGCAACGTGAAAAGAAAGCGGGTGCAATGATCCAGACTGACTTATGATAATTAATCACTATCACTGCTCACTAATGGCTGCATCTTGTGGGAAAAACTTCTTTTTTTGAAAACTCTTTTTTTAGGCTTTGGTTAGACTTTTTTTTTTAATGTCTTCCTCTGGAACATTGATGATTAGCCCCAGCAACTGGAGTAAAAGGGGTACAAAGAATGAGGCTGTTATCTGAAAAATGTTAGTCTGATTACATCTGTTTGTGTTGTGTTATGTGAACAGCGTTAATTATTCATGGCGCTCCTGGAAGAGGCTTTTCATGTAGGTCAGGCTGGGAGGAGCCGCTAGGATTGTTTGCTCTTTTTCATAAGCTGTAATCCAGTTTAGATCATCATGCAATTTCACCTAACAAGAAGTAGATTCTCTTTTGTGCTCGTCTCTGGTGGTTGGCAGCTAAGGGACTTTGACAGTACCTTCCTGCCCATTTTTCTACCCATTTCTCAGGTTATTTTTTTAATTGTAAAGAATAGAAGCTTAAAAAATACATTAGTAGTGGAATCAAGTATGACTGCTATTAACTGATTTGTAAATATCCTATTATATGGTTTTGGAAAGTGTGATGACTGTATAGTTTGTTTTAATCATAATTTTTATTCCAGGAAAAAAATCGGAATGAGTGTTTAAAGACCCTTCGAGAACAAGAGCAGCAAGATTCCCTAGCCTTAGAAGAATTAGAGCTGCAGAAGAAAGCAGTACAGTCAGAATGTGACAAAAAAGTTCAGGAGATGCATCAAGAAGTAGAGACTTCTAGAACTGTGAGTAAAGATTCCAAAAGGGTAAACATTTTCAAGAATTCCTTTCAGTATGTATTCAGATTTACAAATGCTGAGGCCTTATTGTGATTGGGTTGTTTTAGTCTCTCAGAGCTTTTTGTATTGCAATAATATATTGCAATAATGTGCTTGCAGCCCCTAGTTTTTTAAAAGACTAGATGGCAAAATGTAGAAATACATTCACTTTATATCATGGCATGAGATAGGAATTTGTATCCTTCTACATAATTTCTGTTGTACAGGGGAGTTTAAGTTTAAACTGCTTAACTTCTGGGTGCAGCTACCATGCATGCACTAATAAGGATACTTACTTGTAAGTAAAAAATATGCTTAATTTTTTTAAGTGTTCTTTGCTTTATGTAATGGGTAAGATTGTAATATCTGCTAATGCAAGTTTGTACAATATTCCACCACTGCCAAATATTAGTTTGTTAAGTTTTGTTCATAGAAGTGTTTTAACTTCGCAGCAGCACTTCCAGGAGAGGTAAAATGAAGGTAAATCAGTAGATACATACAAAGCTCTGTCATACTCTTTTAGGCTTCTGGTATCTTTTGTCCTATGTATTGATACTTAAGGTTAATAAGAAAATGTGAGCGTATCTCTCAAATATCATGTGATTGATTTTATTTCAGTTAGTTAAATGCTTTCCAAGTTTTCATTGTGCCTATTTTTGTAACTGAGATAGAAAATATTTTATTAAATAACTAAGTAGCTGTAAGGGAAGTGGAGAACAAACTAGATGAATGAAAGGCTTATATAAAAAGTTGATATTCTCTAAAAATAATGGAATAAAGGATTTGTAGCTATGTGAATTTGGTGAGGTTCTGAAAATTTTAATAAATCTGATACCTTTTTAATGTTCATATTCTTTAAAAACTTTTCTTTAACAGAGGATTCTTGAACTGGAAAGCACTCTTGCAAAGTATTCGCAAGATGACAGAAGGCAATCAGAGGAATTAAGTACTCTTATGGAATCTGAAAAAGAGCAGCACAATAAGGAAGTCAATGATATGATTGAAAAACACAAGAAAGAATTGGAGAACATGAAACAGCAGCAGGAAAAGCTTTGGACAGAAAAACTTCAAATCTTAAAGCAACAACAAATAACTGAAATAGAAAAAATAAGAGAGAAACAAGAACAAGAGATAGACACAATTTTGAAAGAGAAGGAAACGGTTTTCCGCACACATATAGAAGAGATGAATGAAAAAACATTAGAAAAACTTGATGTGAAACAAACAGAGTTGGAAGCACTGTCTTCTGAGCTATCAGAAGTAGTAAAAATACGGCATGATTTAGAAAAGCAGCTTTCTGAATCTAATAGCAAAGTGTCTGAAACAAAGCAAGAATTGGAAAGGAAGTTGGAAGAAGAGAGGAAACAGCACAGTGAAGAGGTTGAAAGGCTGTTAAAAGAGCATGAAATGTCTATTCAAGGTGTTGAGAAGGTACTCAAAGAAGAACTCAACAAACTCAAGCAGTCATTGGAGGAGAAAGAAAAACATCTGGAGGAACTAAAATCACATGAACAGAAACTAAAGGAATCTGCAGAAAGATCTGAAACTGAACTTGTCCAAGTGTCTGCAAAGCTCAAGGAGCTTTCGGAGTCTCATCAGAGTGCTTGTAATGAGCAGGCAAAGATGAATGAAGAGCAATTAGCAAAGTTGCAGCTAAAGCTGACAGACCTTGAAGGTGAAAAATTGCAGCTTAGTGAGCAGCTAGAAAGGACTGAATCTCAGCTGAATGAAGTCAAGAATGAGTTAGATGCATCCGTCTCTCAGATACATGACCTGAAGCGGCAATTGCAAGAGCAGAGCAATGAAAATGCACAAAAAGTAACCTCTCAAATGCAATGGCATGAAAGTCAAATGAAGGATCTACAAAGAGAGGCCAATGAGACAAGAAGTCGTCTAACTGAGAAGGAAAATGAAATTGAAGACCTGAAGAAGTTACAGAATGACCAAGTGGCAGAGCTTAAACAGAAACTGTTAGCTGCAGAGGAGAGAATTAGCGCTTTACAAGGAGAATATGAAAATAAACTAAAATGTCAGGAGAATAAGATGGAGAAATTTAAACAGAAATCAAAAGACATGCAGGAAACTTTCAAAAAGAAACTTGCTGAGCAGGAAGCTAAACTAAAAAAGGAGCTTGAAAACAAGCAGTTGGAGTTCAGTCAGAAAGAAAGCGAATTCAATGCTAAAATATTGGAAATGGCACATGCCAGCTCAGCTGGAATCAATGATGCTGTGTCAAAACTGGAATCTAATCAGAAAGAGCAATTGGAGAGTCTTGCTGAGGCTCATAGGAGAGAGTTGGAAGAAATTACCCAGAGTTGGGAAACTAAACTCAATCAGCAGGTGCAAGAGCTCCAGGAAAAACATGAAATTGAACTGCAAGAGAAGGAACAGGAAATTGGAGACCTGAAACAGAAACTTGCCACCTTCAGTGCTGAAAAAGAGGACTCCAGAATAGAAATAACCCGACTGAAAGAAGAACAGGTCAAAAAGGAGGAATCTCTGAAGGAATTGCAAGAACAACTAAGGCAGTCAGTGGCTAAGGTGAACACTTTGTTGGGTAAGGAAAGTGACCTGAAAACACAGTTAAAAAAAATGGAGAGTGATCTTAATCAGTCCCTGAATGAGCAGTTTGAACTTCAGGAACAGCTCAGTAAACAGAAAGCAGCTGAAGAAAAGGACAAGACCAAAATTACTGAGCTGACTGAAACACTGAAAATCCTTGAAGAGAAGCTCAAAACTGTGCAGTCTTCTCAGTTTAAAGATCATGAGAATTATGAGAAAGAAATAGAGGCAATTCGGCTAAAAGAAACTGAGTTTCAAAGGTGGTCAGGAGAACTTACAGCCCAGTTATATGCTTACCAGAAAAATGCTGAAGCTTTATTGCAAACAAAAAGCAATGAATTAATTGAAAAATTTAACGAAAAAATCGGTATAATGGCATGCAAAATTGCAGATTGCAAACGCCGAACTGCAAAAGTTAAAGAAGCAGTATTACTTAATATGAGTAAGATTCCTGAACTAGAAGCTCAACTTAAAGAAGTAACAGGACATCATTCTGCTGCAAGTACTTCTTTGCGTAAGTCAATGCAACAGCTGCAAGAGAAGGACAATTTAATTATGTCCATGAGAGCTGACATTGAAGGACTTGTAACAGAAAAAGAACGATTGCAAAAAGAGGGAGGGCATCAGCAGCAAGCTGCATCAGAAAAAGAAACTTGCATAACACAGCTGAGGAAAGAATTATCCGAAAATATCAATGCTGTCACCTCAATGAGGGAGGAACTGCAGGAAAAAGAGTCTGAGATCTCTGCTCTCACCAAAACAATTAATGACCTTAACGCTAGACTTGAAAGCATGGTAAGTTTAACAGAGAAGGAAGCAGCCATGTCTCTGTTAAGCCAGCAGCATCAAGAGGATCGGTTGCAGTTGTTAAACCAGATACAGGAGTTATCATCCAGAGTCGAGATGCTGAATCAAGAAAAAGTATCAGCTCTTGAGCAGGTAGATCATTGCACGGCCAAGCTGTCAGAATGGAAGATGAAAGCACAAACCAGGTTTACACAAAACCATGATACTATTAAAGATTTGCAGAGCAAACTTGAATTAAGCAATACTGAAGGCAATAAAAAAGATGAAGAGCTAAATAAACTGAGAGAGCAGCTGGAGAAACAAAGCAAGAATCTTGACAGTTTAAAAAGTGAATTGGAACAAAAGCAAAGCAGGATGGAAAAGCAAGAAAGTGAGTTAACTGCAAAGTTAAAAAACCAAGCAGTAAGAATTGCTGAACTAGAAGAACACATTGCTCAGAAAACTTCAGAAAATGTTTCCTTGATGGAGGAAATTAAGAATTATAGTGAACAAAAAGACACAGAGCAAAAGGAGATAGCTTTGCAACTCCAGGAGGCAGAGAAGGTGGCTTTTGAAAAGGATAATAGATTTAAGGAGGCTGAAGAAAAGGTGCTTAATCTTGAGAAGCAACTAGTTTCACTGAAAGCTGAATTTGAAGCAAAGGAGAGGGAATTTGATCAGATGAAGTCAGAGGTACTTAAAAGCAAAGAGGAAGAAATGAAAGAATTAGAAGACAGACTAAATGCAGTGAACAACACCAAGCTGGCAGATCTGAAAAAGAAGGCAGAGCAGAAGATTGGTTCTATTAAAAAGCAGTTGATGTCTCAGATGGAAGAAAAGGAACAGCAATTTAAGCAAGATAGAGAAAATCAGTTAAGAGACTTGGAACAAAAAGTGCGGGAGAGAGAGGCCAAAATTGAGTCCTTAGAAGAAAAGATTAAGTCCGTAAGAGATTCCACAGAGTTAGAGAAAGAAATGCTGCAAAGAGTAGAGACCTTAAAAGCTGCTGTAGAACAAGAGAAACATAGCATACTTGTGAGTGTCCAACAGTCTTGTGAAGAGAAAATGCAAGTGTTACAGAAGGGCTTAACTGAAAAAGATGAATTGTTACAGAAGTATGAAAAGGAACAACAAGAGAGTAATGACTCTTATTTAGAACTGCAAAACAAACATGAAGAACTCCTTAAAAAGCTCGAATGTGTTGAGAAGAACCAGCAGAAGGAGCAACGTAGGAGTGAAAGCCTCAGGAAAGAACTAGAGGAGCAAACCAAAAAATACTTGTTGTTAGCAAATGAACACGCTCAATGTGGTAGTGATTTAGCAAGCAGTAGAGAAGAATTAAAAGCTAAAGAGCAAAAATGTCTTGATATGGAGAATGTAATTGGAGATTTCCAGAAAACATTGCAGGAAAAGGCGGTGATCAATCAGTCTTTAGAACAGATAATAAAAGAGTTGGAAAATAATATAGTGAAGGAAAATGAAGTGCATAAGATTGAGATAGAAGATATGAGTATGGGTTATGAAGAAAAGCTGAAAAGCTTACAGCAGCAGTTAGATGAGAGAAATGACAGTCTGAAAGCTTTTGAGGAAAATGTTGAAGAAAAGGCTAAATCTGGTTTGGAGCTGCAGAAGTTACTAAGTGATATGCAGAACCAGCAGAAGGACTTGCAGACTAAACTGGACGAGACTGAAAGGGAGAAACAGAACCTACGTAAAGAAGTGAATAATCTTCAAAAAGACTTACGTACTCTGCGAAAAGGACATCAGCAGGAGCTTGACATAGTTAAGAAGGAGTCCTTAGAAGAAATGGAGCAGAAAATCAGGTAAATTCTTTATTCCTGGTCTTGTTACTATTTCTTTGCTTTAACTACTAAAATCTCCAGAAGGCCTTTCTAAAGCTCAGTTTGTAACAATGAAATAATGACTTGTGTTTCGCTGTGATTTTTCTAAATAGACTTAAAGAAACAGCAAGTTTTGGAAGTAGCGTTTCATGAATGCTAAGTCATCAGTTTAAGAAGTGGTTTGTCTGTTGGCAAGCAAATATGGATTTTGATTTGACTTAGTGATGTCATTTTCATCATTGCCAGAACATAGAGTTCTGTTTTGCTCAAACAGGCAACAAAGTTTATTAAAATGTACTACTCAGAGCTTCATGATCAGATGATAACAAAACTTGTTCATATGTAATGCACAAAAATGTTATGCTGCTCAGCACTCTGGTATTTTCTCAAGCAAGGAATTCCTTAAATTCTCCACATTCTTTACTTCCAGTTCTTCATCTTCCTGTGCAAAAACTCCCTATCTCTGGAAAAGGTTCTATTCTTGGTTCTTTTTAAAATGAAACAGGTACACCTTCCAGTTGAAATCTGTGGGAGAGGAACAAAAAGCCTCACTAACTCCCATAAAATTCATATAATTCAAAACTATCGCATTCTAGAATAGTTTTGGAGAAACTCCCAGGTCTCCTAACTTGCTTAACTGTTCTTGCCCTCTCTTTAAATATTTTATTTCCTCACTGTATTTTTTTTTGACCTTTTGGTACAGATATGAACAAGAAGACATTGAGTTAAAGCACAACTCCACCTTAAAGCAGTTAATGAGAGAGTTCAATACTCAGCTGGCTCAAAAAGAAAGAGAATTGGAAACAGCTGTAAAAGAAACTATCAGTAAGTGAAATACTAATATAACTGTAATCAGAAAATAACTAGAAAACCATGTCTTGATAAGTTTTGGGGAAGGGGTTCTACCTGAGACTCTGTAGGACCACATGTTTTATGACTGCCTGGAGAAATTGGGGGAAGACTACTTCTCTTGCTCAGGAAACAACATATAAATATTAATTGTAGCTCAGTGAGGAAAACATGTATGTAGCTGTTCTTTCCTACTCTGCAGGAGGCATACTGATCTAGCACTCTTTGCATCTGTCGTGGCAAGAGATAGCCATAGCCTTGATAGCCATAGGTGCTGTCTTTTTATCACATGTACAAACGAAAAATAAGGGGGTATAGTTTTAGAGGTGAAAGCATATTGGTAAGTTTTTATTGTGCTACTACTTAGGCTTCAGCAATGCAAACCTTTAACAATCTGCTGTTGAATTTATGTCACTGAAGGGTGCCTATGTGGAAACATAGATCCATCTGGGAATCAGAATTGCATTTTCTTAGCTGCGTCTTGCAGACTTCATTCACTGTAACCACTAACAGGTACCAATTAGATATGATGTCTGATCGTTCTACCGTATGGTTATGACTAGAGTACAGCATATTTCAGCTTCTCTGTCCTTTGGCCACTGTAGGATAAGCTAGAGGTTGAAGTGAGCAGAAAGTATCCTTTTGACTCCACAGTTACAGAAGGTTCCCCTAGAAGTGAGGCATTTCTGAAGATTTGGAGATGTTTCAGTTGCTTCTGTAGATAAGAGTAGGAGATAGAATTTCTTGATAAATGTTGATTGTGATCTTAACTTTTAGAGAAGAGTTCCGGCATCAAGCAGAAAATATTGCTCTTGATACGGAACTGCAGGCAACAAGCTTCATACATATTAGCACCAAATGACACAATTATTCCTGATACTGTGAAAAATTATTTTTCTTGACAAGAGTTCCTTGTAGATATCTTCCACAGTTGTCTTTAAACTATTCTAATACTGTTGTGACATAATTTAACAAAATAAATATGCTTTTTTTTTAGTATTACCTGGCTTTTTTTTTTTTCTTTGTGTAGGTAAAGCCCAGGAAGTAGAGACTGAATTGATAGAAAATCATCACATAGAGACAACACAGTTGCATAAAAAAATTGCTGAAAAAGATGATGATCTAAAAAGAACTGTGAAAAGATATGAAGAAATCCTTGAGGTATCTTTTTGAAAACTGATATAGCTACATACATTTCAAAATTATGCTTCCCCTTTTTTCATTGTGCAACTAGACAGAAAAAGCAAAATTCTTTCTAGTAAAGGTCTTACTGCTTGAGTTACGCTTTGTCTGTATGATGACATATGTAGGCTGCAATTAAAATGCTTTATATCCAAACATGAGAGAAGACCAAAAATTAAGCACTAGCTCTGACCATTCAGTAAAAATTACGCATTGGGTCCATATGTCCTTGAGCAGTTTGTGTTCTAGATTGAAAACAGGAAGATGAGGTGAGCTAAATTTCAGTTTTACTAGAGTTGTGATAGTGTGCTATTTCTTTTAAGGCTTTGACTACAGTGTTTATGGGTCAGCCTTACTCTCTAGCTCCTTCCTCTGATGCTCTATCTAGAATGACACCATAGCCCTTAAAGTAAGGTTCTGTTCTCCGCATCGTACAGTCTGTTTGCATAGTTTTTATGCTAGTAAAGCTTTCATTTTTCTTTTACTTCTAAGTGAATAGTTTGTCTGCATATTTGCAAATAGACATAGTTTTGCTCCAGTAATGCTTCAACCAGAAGTCAGCAGCCATCTTCAGTCTAAAGATAATTTGTCATCCAAGGATGCCTCCTTTTTTTAGCCAAGTACATTGTCCCAGTGGCAACAATAGATTAAACAATTTTCAGTGACTCTACATCATATTGGGAAGCAGCCTTTAATTGTGCTAATCTCTAGTCGTGTTTGTACAAATAATTTAATAAAACAAATATGTCCCTTGAATAGAGACAGTAGTAATAAAGGTAAGTGAACTTCCATTTGCTTATGCTCAGTTACAAGCCCAAAGAGGTAGGTACTAAGTATCAGTGAGTGTTTAATACTAAGAATTTCAGTCTTGCAGGCAGGTTGGTGTGTTCCACTTTAATCTTTGACCTTCTAGCAAGTTGAATGGAAATTGGCAGGGTTTTAAATTTAAGAGTCCTCTTCTTTTGTTGCCTGATTTAGAAAAGTTGCACAGTATAAACCAGTTGAGTTTATTATATCTTTTTAGTGTACCATACGTCTAAATTCTACATTTTTGGGAGAATTTATACTTCCTCACGTCAATGTGCAGTGTGTTGGCATTCGAGTCCATACTTTACAAGTCCAAATAAGTCTGTGATTTGAAGTCATGCAGATGTAATTCCGCTCTGTTTTCTGACATGTTCAGTTTGTACATTTGTCAGAAACATGCATGCTGTACTCAATGATCTTGAAGGTTCGGGCTAATTGGACTTCTGTGCAATTGGAGGACCTGAACACTGTTATTCTTTTTTTCCTGAAGAAGTATTGCGAGCATCTCAAAAGTTAAATAATATTTACGTTAGAGTGTATTCATTGAGATTTCTGATAGAAATAAGAACATACGCATCATCAGATGTATAGATTTTCTCAATTTAGCTTAACGTTACCAGTTTAGCTTAATGTAACCAGTTACATTACCCCACTTATACCTGACTTGGCTTATAATAGGCTTGAGAAATTTTGCATCGAGACATTTCTGCTGAGAGGCTTGTCTCTGTCCTAAATGAAGTTGAAACAAAAATAACACCAATTGCAAGTATGTGTTTTGCTTATATAACTTTGTAGGTCTTTGTCGCATTTTAGACATGGTTAATGATGCTAAAAATTAATCTAATATGATTAGAGTATATATCCTTAGAGACTCGCAAGATTTACTCAGTCTGTTACGTATAATATGATTTATTTTTTTAAGTACTCTCCTGATACTTCTGTTGCTTTATCATGTGTTCTCTTATCACATCAAAAAAACCACAAAAAACACTTTATCACATAAGATTTTATGAAAGTCTTCTGAATTAAGGACTTATAAATCAACATAGCCTATAATTTGAGGCCTTAGTCTTTTCTCTAATTATATGCACTATTTGAAGAAAAAAATTGAATATTTTCCTTCAGCTAGCTTATTTTAAGCCTATCTATGAGCAAAAAATAAAATACCTAATTTCAAGTGTGTGTTCTTTCATTTGTTGTAGTGCCTCCCATGTGACCAGATAGGCATTGTGGTTAATATTTGGGAAATTACAACTTTATTGAAGTCTTAGTCTATAGCTGTAATTAAATCCAAATAGTGTGCAGTTTGTTTTCAGAATATGCAAGACGTATAAAACAATAATCTTTTATTGTGCATACAGATTCTATAGCATAATGGAACCCGATGTAATCTCTGATTATTTCAAATTTTGAATTATAGTCTCTATTCAGTTGCTTATAAAAATAATGGCTCACAGGTAGGTACCTCTTATAGAAGTGTCATTCATCATTTTGAGTTGAATTTCTTTCTGCATTTCAGATACCCTGTATGACTAAGAATGATGTGCATGAAATTTTAAGTATGTTGTAGTCTAGAAGTTGTAAGATTTAAGATTCTGTGATACCTGATGTTAAAAAAAAACCCCACCCAAAACCTCATAAACCAAAAACTACCGCAACCTCTCTCCCCAAAAATACCGAACTACCCTAAACAAAAAACCCACATCAAAAAAACCACAAAACAACAAGGGGAAACAGAAGCCACTGAGTATGTCAGGTACTGAGGCTTTTTAACAAGAGGAGTGTAACCATCTATTAAAAAAAAAATCCTAGAAAAGGTTTATTGAGGGTGTAGAAAAATCATGTGAATTAAAAATAACACTCTTTGGAGGTCATGATGTTGGAGCAATGTTTTTACTGAAAATGGCTATTCTTAAAACTGCAAAACTTGCTCGGGTACTATGACTTTTCATTTATGAGCTTCTGTGAGGGGGCTGCTTTATTCTTTTTGGTGGTGGTTTTTGGGCCTAGGGACTGCGCGAGGAGGATGTTTTATTCTTAAGAGGACACAAGGAACGCATTAAAAAATGGTCTTACAGAGAAGTAGGTTTTTTTAATAATTCTTTTTACTAATTTTTGTAAATGCTTATGGCATACCTTAAATCTGTTAAGCCTGGAAGAGCTTTCTAGTTCTGCAGTTAGTTTTCCAGTGAATATTCTCTGTCATTCTAGTTTGTACTCCTGAGATTTTGAATGGAACAAAATTTCTATCAGCAGTTCTGCTCTTGATAACAGTTGATTAATTGTACTAATTTGATCTGAAGTAATATTGCCTAGCTGAGCGGACAGCTCACTGACCTAGCGTGAGTGAAACTAGATTTTTGATTTAGTTCAGCAGTGGAGACGTGCACTTTGAATTGGAGTGCTGTTTTATAAGCTCCCTTATGTGTTATCCCAGTAAAAGAGGGAACATGACTTTAAAAATACTTCTTTTTGCCAAGTGTCACCGTGTAAGTGGATTAACTTGCTAGGTTTTAGATCATCAGATTTTTCTGCAATAAGCATACTCTTCACACTGTCATAAAACATACAGGAAAAGGTAATTTTCAGGCCAATCGTTCTTGCCATGGCTGCTTTCCTCCATGCTGCACAGTGCCCTCCAAACCCTTGTGAATGGGAAGTCATCATTTCTGAAAATGTGCTTGAAACTGCTTCTGGAACATCTTTGTGAGAATGCATGGGAAGAGGATTTTCATCCTTCTCACTTCCAGCCTATAAGAAAGTAACTGTGTCATCTCGTGGCCCTTTCATGAAGGTCATATAACCAAGCACAATCTCTCCAGTAATACACTTACCGCATTATACTCAATGCTGTGTTAGTGCCTGATAGAAGTAGCTCTTTCTTCCTAATTTCCAGAAAATTAACTGTAATCCTGACTGTAATCTTCATTGTCAAAGACCTACAAAATCTTGTTAAGCTTCTGTGTTTGTTTCTTGCTCTTTTCTGTTATTCTGTACTGTAACTAGCCTTTATACTGAATTTCACGCATATTCTTTCTGTGTATAGTGTAACTCTCTTGTTAATTGCTTTCTGTCCACCGTAGTTCAGGTTTTGAATGGTTATTGATTACTTGTGTAAGTAATTTTTTCCTCCTGTGTTTTGAAGGCTCGTGAAGAAGAGATGACAGCAAAAGTTCAGGAATTGCAGGCACAGCTGGAAGACTTGCAAAAGGAATATAAACAAAGGATGGCAGAACAACAACGTTGGAACAGTGAAAAAGTGAGCTGGCACTAACGTTTATGTCTTTAGGTGTGAAATGTTTAGTCTTCATAAAATTCTGTAGTTTGCTCTTAATTGGATTTTATTTATACATCTGATCTTCATTTTCCCATAGAGTTTCTATTCTTTTAGATGTTAACTTCTTCAAAAGTGAACCTCATGAGAAGTATTTGATCCTACCTTTTTTTAATGGTATTTTAAAAAGTCCAGTTGTATTGTGTTTATTAAGATGGAGGTTTTTCCCGTTTACATGTGTGGTTTATGTTGATTTTACTGGAAGCCCTTTAGAAGGAAAGAATATCACACTGAGTCATTTTTAGTATGATTTTTTTTTTTATATATTCAGATTCAAAGGGTTCCGAAATAGTGTCTTGAATATATTAATTATGGAGAGAGAAGTCTTTCATTGGAAGAAGACTGAGTGTGTGCTTCTGTTTTTCTGAGATTACATTCTAGTTTGAGGAATTCTTTGATGAAAATATTACTGGTTGTTAAACTGAGAGGAGGGAAAGTATATGAGGAGTCATTGATGGGAATCCATGTTAACCTTATTTTTAAATCTTTTCTTTTGACAGTAGACAACACTGGGAACACTAAATGTATTTATTGGACACTACAATCCTGCAGTACAAATTAACTCACTGTCCTAATGTTTGTCCTTTCTGCCTTTCACTTGCTTACAACCCCCTTTATATTACTGTTATTAACTATTCCATGATGTAAGTTTTGTTTTCATAACAGGAATAGCAGAAATACTTGTATCAGACTGCCTTGTATTCTTAATCAACCCTTATCCACCCACTGATGATAATCTTGCACAATTTGTTATCTGGAGGAAGATTGTTTTAGAGATTCCAAAACCATAAATCATCTTAAAAACTATGAAGAGAATTTTTACCTTTGTTAGCTGTTTCACTATGTACTTTGTTAAAGAAGCTGCCTATAAATACAGGCCGTCCTGTAGCAGGTTGTGCAGTAGGACATGGACTTAAGTACAGTTCAAGTACAGCAGGTTCGACATGCTTGCAGAATAAGAACGGGATTTTTTTGGTGAGCCTAAGGCAGTTAAATATCCCTGATTTTTGCTGACACACAAGCATCAAACTTTCTTGGGTACTTTTGAGAATTCCAGCTACATTGATTTAGCAAATTGTTCATAAGCTTTCTTTTGCATAACTCTGATTTAACTGAGCATGAATTTGGTATTTCAAACTCTTCACAATGGGGACTTCATCTCAAAGCAGCATAACTTTTCTCATAGTTAGATTGTGCTACTGAATGTGCAGATACGTCATCTGGTCCAGTCAAAGCTTGAATATTTATAGAGTGCTGTGAGTTAAGTGGGCTTCCAGTTCTTCTGGTCCAGTCAAAAAAAGCTCATCTTCAGGTCCAGTCAAAGCTCAAATATTTAGAGTGCTGCGAGTTAAGTGGGCTTCCAGTTCTTGTTTTATTGGTATTTCATGGTTGAATTCTCATTCTTTGACAAAGTCTGTTCTGGGGGCAAGAGGTAGTTTTCTTTTTTCCTCCTTAGAAATTGAATCGTTGTTTTAAATTCTTTCCTGTATTCTTCTTCTTACCTTAATTTGTTCATTGCCTATCCTTGATATGTCTGTAGGAAATTTTGCTGTTACCTGGTACAGTATTATATGTTCACGACCCATGCAATAGCCTGGTGACAAAACAGTGGATGGGGCCCCCGAGCTTTGTCCACATTCCTCAGCAGAAGTGTACAAATCCACATTTGGTTTTGACTTGTGCATTCAAATGAATTCTGTCATCTTATATTTGTTCTGGTATTTTTCGTCTCATCTTCTTTTTAAGTTTGTTTGTAACATTTTTTTCTCCTCTTAATTTTCTTTTTTTCAAAATTTTCTTTCAGCACTAGTAGTGAAACAGCTCAGAAGGCTTCCGCTGACTGGAAGCAACATTTTGTGGGCAATTGATACTTTTGTTGTCTAAAGCCAGAGTGCCTCAAGTAACAAAAGTTTTTCTTAAAAAACCTGCTGTGCTGTTTGTTGTTAGGCAAGGCAAACATAGTGTATCCACATCAACACAAAGTGTAACTATACTTTTTTACAATATTTGTCTGACTGTGATAAACAGTGAACACTGACATCCTTAAATGTTAGTGGTGGGTTGTAAAAATATCAGAAACAGTTTTCATGAGAAAATAAGTGTCTGTTAAGATCATCAAGCGCTTCAGAAGCAAGAATTGCACGTGTGAGATTCGTAGAGGGATGATTTTCTTGTATGTTCTGTTTGTGGAGTGTAGGAAAACCAGCAGATTTTACAAGCCTAGAGAGATGCAGAATAGCTTTCCTTTTCAACACAATTCCAAAGAGTCTCAGGAAGGGGAAAAAAAAAAAAAAAAACGGAAAGTTCACATGCCAGTTATTTGATGCTAAAATGATTTTACAAAATAGAGTTATATGCATGGCTACTAAAACATTATTTTCCTTAAAGCTGTAAGACTGAAAGATAGAATCATAGAATCATTAGGTTTGGAAAAGACCTCTAAGATGATCAAGTCCAACCGTCAACCCAATACTGCCACGACTCCTAAACTATATCCTGAAGTGCCGTATCTACAAGCCTCCAGGGATGGTGACTTCCCTGGGCAGCTTGTTCCAATGGCTCACCAGTTTGAGCTTTGCTATCTTTGCAAGATGTAGAGCTAATGAAGTTCTTAAGCTGATGGTATTTTCAGATAAATGTTCACATTTCCAAATGCAGCCTGGCGAATTAAGAAAAAAGATAGAATGCTGTGAGTAGTATTAAGAGTAGTTAGGATTTTCTGGCATATGCTTCATGCTTATTCAGTTATCATTCATCTCCAGTACACATTTTATAAAGTTTTGGAACTGCTAGGTTCTTGAAGTCATATGGTAATTGTTGTACAGAATCAAATGAAAGAATTTAAATACAAGCTTTATGTACATTCACTGCAAATAAGTTAAACTATTTATGAGACTTATTTATAGATATATGTGTAATTTGGTAATTTCAAATTTTATCATTCTCAATTAACACGCTGTGTCAGAAGTAGGCAAATGTTTTGGGTTTTTTTACCCATGTCCAGTGCTTGAGATACTCAGTATTTGTCACACATTTTAATTTAAATTTTTTTTGTTATTCTAGGTCACAATAACAGAACTTCAGGTGAGTCTTAAATTTTTTGATTTTTGCTCTACAGATAGTTTTGTTTCACAGGAGTTTGAAAGCAGAAATAACTGCTTATAAGTTTGTGTGTGTGTGTGTTTTAAAAGGAGAAAGACACTTATTGAAAAGGTGCCTCTGATAGACCTTCAGCATTTTCTTGATGGTTTCCATATGTGGCTGTTCTTTCAGGCACAGCTTGCACAGAAGACAACACTAGTGAATGATTCAAAACTGAAAGAGCAGGAGTTCAAAGAGCAGGTAAAGTTGCTGTTTGAACAAGAAAAAATATTCTTGTTCGATCCTTTGTGCTTACAATATTAAAACGTTTGTTCTTTTCAAGTCATGCTGTAGCATATCTCCACAAGGTACTGTGGAAATAGTACACATGTGAAATAGTTTGGGCTTGTACTTGCTCTCAGAAGATCTGTGCTCTTTTTGAAGTGCTCCTGTATGCCTTGAGAATACTTCAGGCTTGTGATACAGGTTAGCAAAACAATTGCACAGTGAAAAATGGGACAATGCATTTTATGAAGTACAATTTTTGTCATGTTTTCTTTACCTATCGTTATCAGTATAAATAGGTCCATGCATACACATATATAAATACATCTATATGCATAATATTTGCTGTAGTTATTCTTATGTATAGATACAAATAGACACGCATTTCCTTAACTAGTTTAGGGGCAGTTTTTAATAACGCAATTTTTAATGTTTTCCTTCCTCAAAAAGTGAATCTATTTTGCTTTTATGGAAGGAGACAATGTTTAAGTGAAAATAGTTTCAGTTAGGCTTGTTTTAGCTGCTTGTGAACACCGTTTATCTTTTTGACCGTTCTTTATTTAGATTCATGTACTGGAAGACCAACTGAAAAATTATGAGAAGAATACGTACATGACATCTGTTGGAACGCCATACAGAGGTAAGTACACAGTTTCACAGACTCATAGAATGGCCTAGGCTGGAAGGGACCTTAGAGATCATCTAGTCCAACCTCCCTGTCATGGGCAGGGACGCCTCTCAACTAGATCAGGCTACTCAAGGCTCCATACGACTTGGCCTTGAACACCTTCAGGGAGGAGGCAGCCACAACTTATCTGAGCAGTTTACTCCAGAGTCTTGCCACCCTCATACTGAAGAATTTTTTCATAAGATCCAGTCTAAATCTGTTTTTCTTTAACTTAAATCCATTTCCCCTTGTCCTATCGGTGGACACTTCTTTTGTAAAAAGTCCCTCCCCAGCCTTCCTGTAGGTTCCCTTCAGGTATTGGAAGGCAGCTATTAGGTCCCCCCGAAGTCTTCTCTTTTCCAGACTAAACAGCCTCAGCTCCCGCAGCCTGTCCTCGTAGCAGAGGTGCTCCAGCCCCTGGATCATCCTTGTGGCCCTCCTCTGAACACACTCCAACAGATCCATGTCCCTCTAATGGTGGGGGCACCAAAACTGGCCGGAGTATTCGAGGTGGGATCTCACAAGAGCATCATCACAAATATCTTTTTTGTTTGTCTGAAAGATACGCCTTCATTTAGATATTTATTAAAATAAAGTCTTTAAAATAGTTGCACAATGTTTTATGACTTCTTATCCTAGTTTTGCCTGTTATGTCTATTATAATGGAGTTGTCGTATCATTTCAGATGAGCATATCACACAACATTTGATTTGTGTTTGGTTTTGTCATGCAGCTAAAAGAGCTCTGTATCAGTTCTTAAGCCTTCTGTATCCCTAGGGGGAAATTGGTACAGGCAGTGGTACTTCAGAGTGTCCAGGGGCGAGTTACCCATTTGTCTTGTCTAATTAAACATACATGTTATGACTCTAACATTCTTGACGATACAAATGCTAGTTTTTATGGAACTTTTTTGTGTTACACATCTGGGTATCTCTTCTTGTGATTAGAGTTCCTTTGCGAGATCTCTTGATCTGACATAGTAGTAAATAAAATAGAAATAAAATCCTGTTTCTACTCGTAACCCTTGTGATATGTCCTTGAAAGTGCTTTTGGAGCTGAAAATCTGACATTTCAGGCTAATAACAGTCTCTTCATTAATCAACTCATGATGAGCACTGGGAATGGAATAGAATAGCACAGTTACACTCTGTTATATATAGAATCATGAAATGGGTTGAGTTTGAAGAGACCTTAAAGATCATCTAGTTCCAGCCCCCCTGTTCACTGCAGAACACATTGCTGACTCCTGCGGAGCCTCCTGCTGACCTGCACACTCAGGTCCCTTTCTGTGTCTGCTGTTACTTCACCCCAGGTGCAGAATCTGACATTTAGTTTTGGTCATTTTCATGCCATTTGTGAAACTTAGAATCACATGAGTGAATCTGAGTATATTCTCTCTCTCTCTCTCTCTTTTTTTTTTTTTTTTTTGTTTACACAGATGGAAACCTTCACCATGCTGACATTTCCCTCTTTGGGGAGCCTACGGAGTTTGAATACTTGAGGAAAGTGCTCTTTGAATATATGATGGGTCGTGAGACAAAGGTGTGGAAAATTGTGTTATGGTGATGTGATTCAGGATAGAGTACAGTTTAACATCCTTGCTCTATAGGTTTGAAGTAGCATATGTTTGTGATTCATTACATGCTGTTTGTTACTGAAACAGGATTTGATAGTCTTCCACTTTTCCCAGAGAGGTGTGTTCCGTACGTTAATAACTTTGTCAGCATGCCAAGATGACTGGTGGGTGAAGGAGTGTTGTCACATGTCTCACCGATGTACCTATGAAGATAAAAACTTTTATAGATAGGTATGATTTTACTAGCAAAACTCTTGTTATCAGTCAAGCTTAATGTACTGTGAAAGCTGCTATGCACAGTATCAGCGAAAGTGCTCATTGGATGTCATCTTGACACAAACACGGTAAGTAACAGTTGGATTAAATAAGAGTTTGTTAGTAGCTCTGAAGATGATGAAGTGTCTTTTTAATTGTTGCTTCAGGATGTATCATAGGGCTCCCAGATCTGCATACCTTCTCTACATCGTATTAATTTACTCTTAAAAGTAGCGAAAAACTGCAGAGGTAGGCTTCTTGTTGTGTGCTGCAAGCTTGCAAAATCATTCCTAAGTTGGAGTTTTACTAACGTGTAACAATACTGATGCACAGAGATTGACCAGGTTCAAAAGAGATATGTCATAACATGGATGATAAACGATATGTGGATGAATTTTTTTTTATTTGGGGGTTTTTTTTGTTTTTTTTTCTCCTCCCTGGAGTTCTTCCATGCTTTGTTGCCCAGCTTTCAACTTAGACTACTATCAAGCAAAGAGATTTTCTGTAGGTTTCTCTGTTAATTAGCTTTGTTCTCATTGTACTCTGTAGCAGGACATCTTGTGGTATTCCTCTTTCTCTTTTGACTCCATTTTTCACTTTGATATCAATTCCTTTTTTATCAAAAATATAAATCCCTGATCCAAAAACCCAGAGTCACAAGTTAACTTCTGTTCACAAGCCTCAGGTTGGAAGGGACCTCATTGGATGGCTCTGCTATAATAACAGTTGTTTAATATCAAACAACTGAAATCATTACAGAAAAATATGTACATTACTGAATTGTATGGTTTTGAATTGCGAGGCACCTAGACAAGGAAAAATGCTAAAAACCTGTCAGCAATGTTTCAACTGCTAACAAGTCTTGAGACAGCTACAGATGGATGTTGCAGACAACACGTAGCACACTTGTGTTCAGGAAACCCTAATTCAATATCTTTTTCATTCATTAGGGTTATTTCTTAGCGATGCTCAAATCATTACTGTACATGCTGCAAAATTTTGGACTATAACCTTGTGAGGTCTTTTTTCTGGCACCTCAGCATGCTCTTGTGCATTGTAGAAAAGCAAAGGGGACTAAAACAAAGAGTAAAACTTTCATTTCTGAAGGTTCTGCCGTTGACCAGCAGGCCTTTAATTGTTAAGGTGACTGATTGGTAGCACTATAAAAGGCATATTTTCAGAGATTACATATTTAAATATGTCAGCCTTACAGAAAGAAATGGGAATGCAAGCTATCATCTCTTGTAGCAGAACTAGCAATTATGTTTGGGAAAGCTTAGGGACTTTCTAAAGGTAAATACAGAGATGCACACACAGAAGAATATGTGTGTATACTCACACAGAATTATTGGGGTTTTTATTGTAGTAGAACAAGACAGTTTCAGCAGTAAGGTAAGCCCATATTAAACATACCCTCCTAAGTGCTGCAATCCTTGAAACTTGGATTCATAACTATGCAACTGCAAATAGCATTGAGTAATTCTGCTTGTAAATCTCCTTAGTGGCCTTGAAAACTTGGAGTCAATTTCAAGTCTTTGCTAGTGATAAATTACAAAATTAATGTTTTCAGGAAAGAAGGTTTTAGATAGCCCCTATTTAAGTTGGCACATAAACATTGATGCTCTTGTGGAGTATTGGCAGCGTTTGTAGGTTTTTCTTTAATATTTTCATGCCATTGTGTTCTGTAGAAAATGGTTAGGAGAGGGCTTTCTCGAACAAAGAATTTGAGTCAATTGTAAGCTCAACACTTTCAGATCTTTTAGTCCTAAATAATCGTGACGAGGATTTTGGCGAATGAAATTAGAAGAGTGTTGTGTTCATTTGTGGCACTGAGCACATTTCTCTGTGTATCTGGGAATTGCAGTAGAGGCACTTATTTTGTAATTATGGGAACTATTAATATTTTAAAATTAAGCTTTTTGAGCTGAAAGGATTCAACAGAGCTGAGTTTGTTTTGCTTTCTTTTCATTTTTGTCCCCAGTTAAGTCATATACTGAAACAATGGTTGCAAATTAGGGCTTTACCTTCTATAACTTGTGGTTGTAGTTATGACTTGTAGTTGCAGTCATGTTCATCCTTCAGCTGCTTTGTTGCTACAGCCTCCCTCTTTGCTCCGCACATGAGGCTGGTAATAAACAGTCAACACTGAGAGCAGCAATCTTATCTCATCCACTTCTTTAAGAGCAGCAGTTACTGCTTTTGTAGCCATTGCCTTCGGTTTGAGCTGTACTGCAGCTCTTAGGTTGACCTTTCTTGTAAAAGTCACCTGACCCTTGTTTTGTGCATTCTGGAATTTTTTTCTTCCCACTCATCTGTCTATAAGATGGAAATAGTCATTGTCTATTTTGCACAAAGCTTTGATCTTCTTGCATCTTTAGCCGGAGGATGTGGCGATGATACTCTTTAAATAGGTTACCGTGTACCCGCTAAAAATATATATCCACAGTTAGAGTTCCACGTCTGATGTTTGGATCTGCTTTCTCGATGCTTCATTTTTTAACAAAATATTTGGATGATGTGAATGGAGTTAAATCCATAAGGACTCCTTCAGGTGCCATTCACTTGAGATGCGTTTGTGAGAAAGGTCTCCACGTTACGATCAAATGTGGTAGGAGCAGTATTTGTAACAGTGTGCTGTCTTATTAATGGACTCAATTTTTTGAACATAGGCAGTATCTACATCGTGTCACTGTAGCTGAATTTTGCTGCACCATGAAATGAAGGCTCTTCATGGTTTTTGTACAATTCACATAATGCTGTGCATATAAAATGTGAAACAAGTAGTTTATTTCTTACTCCTTTCTGTATGCTTCCCATTGACAGTACGAAAAATAACATCTGATATTCTTGAATTAAATGCATTTGAAAATATTAGAGAGCATTTTAATGTGTATGAAATTACTTAGAGCTGACCTGTTTCTTTTCAGACAATGGCCAAAGTTATAACAACAGTGCTGAAGTTCCCAGCAGATCAGACGCAGAAGATACTAGAACGAGAAGATGCTCGACCATTGGTAAGTTAAATAAACCAAGTTTATGCAAGAGATTAGGCTGCAAGAATAAAGAATTTAGAAACTTTCTTTTCTTTGTGTCTGCATTCAAGAGAACTCATTTTCTCCCTCCTTCCCTCTTCTTCAGTGGAATGTAAAATTCCAGCTGTAGATTTGGGTTTATAACAAAAATGAGAAAAAAGCAAGCATATTTTCTTAACTAGTATTTCTCACTGTTGGTTAAGCTGTATTTCTAATAGCTGTGGGTACAAAGGAACAAAGCAGGTTCTGTCATCACTACTATTCTGCAGATGAATTTTCTAATCAGAAAAGTAATCTGACAGAAAATTCATGGGTCTTAAATTCAGAAGTTTCTGTGGAGTCATACCAGTTCTCATGAAAAATGTTAATAGACATACATTCCAACCTTGAATAGCATTTCTGGCAAAACCAAGGGGCACTGAGCTTGTAGAATAGAAAACTGATTAGCTCGATCATCTGGGATATGTGTGTTTGAAGTGAAATATGTACATTTTTATCCTGAGTATGCTCGCAAGATAGAGGTTTTGTTTGATGTTTTGGTTGAGTTTTTTTAGAGCCTGCTGTATTTTTGTAATGAAAAACATAAAAACATGTCAGGTTCATTCTGAGTCAGGACATGTCAAAAATAAGAGTCTTAAAACATGTCACTTTGGTTTTGTTCAGTTCATTTTTTTTCCGCCAGTTTCAGTACAGTTATTATGTAGCAGTTTCATGGTATTCACCACCTGATCTATTTACCAAAAAGGTGAATTTGAGTTTGAGAAGCAGATCCAAAAAAGAAGAATACACAAGAATCATCATTTCTTTGATATTACTGTTATTCTTTTATGTTTTGGATCTTTTTGTAATTAAGATAAAAACTGTCATAATAGTTTTCTCTATGTTGTATCTTGAGTCAACATTGTGGTCCTTCTCTTTGTGAGCCGACTTACTAAACTACTTAGGAATTAAAATGAGAAAAGTAATTGCATTTTTTCTCTGCATAAATATTTACTTAGCACTTGCTGGAACAGCCTAAAATAAAAATCTTAACGTTTTTAAATTTCAGTTGAAGTAGTTACATTGAAGTCCTGTTGATCCATTTGAAATACTTAAAAATCTATCATTTCATCTGCTTGAAGTGTCAAATCTGAGGAAAATGTTAAATAATTCAACATCTTACTGTACACTTAGTTGGTTTGAGAGTGTCTTGGACTCTTAAATATTTAAAATGCTTTTAGAATGGTATAAATACTGATAATACTGCAGCTCCAAGAGGTACAGTGCATGCCAAACATTTTCTCTTAATGCCCTCTTTCTCCGACTGTAAAGGAGAAAGCTGATGTGCTTTTTGGGGGGTTGGGTTATTTTTTTTGAGTTTTCTGTTGGCCAAAAGAGAGGTTAGAGAGATGGACCTCTTTTGCAGTCCCTTCAGATTTTTGATACTTGAAACCTGGTCTTCTAAAACAGATATTCACAACCTCTGATACTAAATAAAAGTCTTAACTTGAATTCATCCAACAAGTTTGTTCCTTGGTATTACATTTTGGCTAGAACATACAGGCTGCAAGTGCTGTGATTGTTAAGGATATTGTCATTCCAAGAGCTTCATGTCCTGATCAAAAACTTCTTGGGATTCACATAGCCATCCTTTCTTGGCTCAGATTTAGCCTATGAATTTTCTCCTTCCCAAATCCACAGAGATTAAATTACACATCTAATGGAAGCTTAAGTATTAGGGCATATTATGGGTGATGTAGTAATTTTTTCTTCCCTTTTGATGTTACTAATTTTGTTTACTAAAGTATGAATTATTTTTTGGGGAGAGTGCCAGAATTTCAAAATAATTTTATTTAGGACTAAAAAGCTGGATGAGTTGTCATAAATTACTCTGGCAAGAAATATGCTTGGTTTCTTTTATTTATTATCATTTGCTAACCTAGCAGCAGTGTTTCTCCACATTTAATATTGGAGCAGTGTTTAGATCTCATTAGCAATAAAGTTCTGAACTACTACATAAATGTGCTTTTTTAATATAAAGCTTGGTTGTTTCTGTATTTTATTTTGTGGCCAAAGCACCTATCACTAATTTTAATGCGTAAAATCTTAACTGTGCTACTGGAAAAGAGTAGCTGTTTGTAGTACTAAGTGTGTGTGAGTAATTATTTGCTTTCTTAGTGGGCATGTATTTAACAGGTTTTGGCTAAGTTTTTGACAAATTCCTAGGTCAACAAATATATGCTAGAACAATCTATCTCCTTCACTAATCCAGCTTTTGCTTCATAGTTACTGTGACCTAACTGCGGCAATCTAACTTGTAAGCATAGAGTTTTTATCTACACTACTAACAAAGTAGTCAAATAAGCTGTTTTCTTCCTGGCCTTGTAGTTTGCCTCACCTCGCAGTGGTATCTTCTGAGTACCTCATCGTCTGTGCTTAGTTAGCATGTGGGTGAGTGAAGCCTAATACATACTTCTTTTATTTAAAGATGAAAACTGTAGTATGAGATTAATCCTTCTGCCTTTTTTTTTCCCTTGCCTGCTTTTATTAAAGAAAAAGGAAGGGTTTTTTGTTTATATGTGTATGATAAATGTTGTTCTGCTTGTAAACATGTTTTGCCTTACAAAGCCAAATTTGAAAATGGTAAATATTGATTCAGAACCAGTCTTTTTGAGTTATAAGCATAATTTGAAATGTGATTGAGCTACGGAAATCTCAGCTGTAGAAAAAATGAATCAGACTTAAAATCAATTAATAGATAATATCAAATTTTTTTGCACCTGGCTTTGTTTTGCTTTTATTCACTTTGAGCTCCTTTTTCAATAGGCAAGTAAGTTGGATTTATGGGAGACATACTGTACTGCTTGAAATTAATTATTACATCTTACAAGAATGGATTATTTTAAAAAAAATGTGAAATAACTGTAGAGAACTTAAGATATGATTGCATTTATACATCAGTATTTTTCTGAATCAGATTTGGTACCAAGAGAAACTAGAACAGAGAGATTAGGGAGAACAAGTCAGGGAGCTTTATGCTCTCTGTTTCTTGTGCCTTTTTCAGGTTTTATTAAGCTACTTTAATTATGAATCCACAACACTAATTGTAGCGTTGCGGAAAAGCGACAGCTGATTTAGGCCTAAAGATGCAGTTTGCACCAGCCGAGCCAAGCGAAACAGGCAGCGCACGAGCAGTAGGAGTTGAAAGAGGAGCAGGATATGGAAGTACACAGGTAACACTTTCTGCACTGCCTGCTGAGATTGTAATTTGAGTCATCAGTGATGTATGATAATTAATAAACTCTTCAGGTGAATTCTGTGGGATTGGGGTCAGCCCAGGTTTCCTTTTCCTGCTTTGCAACTGAAAAGCATTTCACAGTTGCCGGGAGGCGATTCAGTACACGTGAAGCGATCGCTGTCAGTGGGCTGAGGTGCAGCATTTGGCCCCTGCTGCCACCCGAGCAAATTGGGTTAGCTTGGGTTGTTTCCATTGCCAGTGGTCACAGGGCAGGTGACAGGCTGTTCTTGCCATCATGCAAATACAGCCCTCAATAGAAAATAATACCTATTTCGAAGGAGAGAAAAAAAGAAATCTTGGCAAACAGTCATAGTTTGTACTTTATTTTGGGTTCTTCTAAACCTCTGGATATAACAGCGGATGCACATTAGAGCACTTAAAACGCGATAGAGTTCGGACTGTTTGCCTCCTAGCCTTGATCACTTCCTGACAAATCCAGCAGCTGTTTTCTTTGGGTCTTTTTTAGCCCTCCGTTGAAAATAATGGGAGTGCTGGTAATGATAGGACAAAACTGTTTACAACAGTGTTGCAAAAGGCATGTTTGAAACTTGAATTCTCATCATGCTGTCTGTAGGGCTGGTTTATAAAGCTCAGGCGTTCTCAGCTGCACTTGAAGCATATCACAGAAGGGCTTGATTTTTACTTTAATGGCAGCAATTGCTTGTTACACTTTCCTAACTTAAGCTAGCATGTATGGCAACTTACTGGATTGTAGCTTCTTGCTTTTCTCAAGTTTTTTTGTGACTTCTGTCAGTAGACAGCCAACAAATGGGTTCAGATTCTTGCATGTATAAAACTTAGATACTAAGATGATGCTGACTTCATTGTGAAAGCAATAAATATTTTCCTGGTAGAGGAGGCTTTTTGCTAGCCCCACAAGTTTGCTGCTTCAATTCTGATGACAGGCTTTATGCAGGGAGGACAGCGTTGTTTTTTGTCAGATTAAGATGCAACAGTGTGGTAGACTATTTATTTCCAGTGAGACTCCTGGCTGTTTTGCTACAGGTTTTCATTTTCATCGCAGTTTCTCAGGTGTTTTGCAGATCTACTGGAATGGAATTACTTGCTGAAAATTAGTTAATAATTCGGCAATTTGACTGTAAATTCTTCCATCTCCTTTTCCTATCAATAAACAATGTTGTTGCTGTTGTAATATTAAGTGATTCTAAGTTTGTCTCAGTAATGTACTATTTGTTCATTTGTTCTAACTTTTCATTATTCTAGTCATGGCTACGACCATCTTGAAGAACTTGTGACATGACACTGCTGCTTAGAAATACATTCATGTCTCTGTTGTCCCTTGAGAAAGGACAAGAAGAAAAGCTATTATTCAAGGTCACAAATGGAAAAGCAAGAATCAAAACACAGAACGACCTTTGGACCATGAATATAGTTAAAACTGCCTTGACAAGAAATGCTAATCAGGGGTTATCTGGTGATGAGTCTTTTTTCTCTTCTATGGAACAATGTATTCTATTTTGTGTTAAAGGTTATTTTTTTAAAGGAGGGAAAAGACTATCCTAGGAAGGAATTGTCCACTACTGTATCTCTATACAGGCTTTACTGGGTGTTTTTTAAGAGTTGAAATAAATGGTTTGTTTCTTCTATTTATTTTTTTTTGAATGAATGAATTGTGCAATACATTTTTGGATGGGTAGCGGTTGAGGTGATTTTCCTGTTGAATTAGACACTCTTTATGACTACTCTCTCCTCATTTGATCTTAGGATTGTTTGCTAAAAGTCACTTCTATATGCTTTGACCTACAATAAATCCAAATTGCAGTACCTCATTTGTTTACTCCTAGCTTTTGTACTTATATTTTCTGGAGAAATAGTATGTTACTGTAAATTGTAAATAGTTAATACATAACTGTATCATATGATGATCTGTGACTGTTGACAGCACTAATCTGACAAGAGCCGAAATGAAATAAAGTTTATTTACTGTATAATTTTGGAACTTCTTTGGGACAGTTTTTCTTTTGAAAGGATACATCCTTAGCTAAGACACTTCCAGGCTGAATTCCCTCTCATGAGGAGAGCTATTCAAGTACATTGAACTCTAAGAAAGAGTGGAGACCTTCAGGTTTTCAGGGGATCACAACATGTGCAACAGACACGTGGTGAGCTGAGAAGCTGGTGTGAAAATATAGCAAGCAGGGAAGCTTGGTTTGTAAAAGTGTTTTGTTCATTTGAAAAATAGTTGTCAAAAAAAGTGTTTTGTTTTAAATAATTCCTGTTTGCTCATTTTGGTTGTGATCCTCTGAAGTGATATGCAAGTATGGTTAAATTTAATTTTTTCTCCAGCTACTTGGGTACTTTCCACATCAGTTACTGTCATCTGCAGTGTGTATGCTAGTTTGCCAAGATGGTTCAAGGTGACCAGTCCTCTGAGAGCATGATTTTTAACAAGTGTTTATAGGAGCAAGTGTCTTCTAATTAGCTCATCTTTGAACATAAGCAGGCCACCTAAATATGCTACCTGCCTGAACTACTGAATACTCTTAGGAAGGGGTGGTTAGTTGCTGATGCTGACAGGTCTGGAACACACATCCTGCTGGAGGGATGCTCAGTCTGTTCCTCTGGGTGCTTTCCTGTTGGCTAGTGGTAGCCCACTAGCCAAACACTAGTGGTATTTGATACAGCTGAGGTTGGGTTGGGGGGAGTTTTTCCAAATGCACTGGAATTCACCTTTTTTGTCATCTGCAGGAAAAGAAATGAAGAAGCTGAAATTGTTTGCACAGTTTTGTATCCTTATGCAGCAGCTTGAATGCTCCAAGGGCTATTGTGCCTATTAGTTGTCTAAAGAATACATCTGGCTTTAAATTATTATTTATGGTCTAAAGGTACATGGCTTACCTTTGATAGTTAAGGACACAGAGTTACACCTTTGTTTCCTACTGCCTTGTCTCTGGCAAAATCTCTTCATTTTCATGCTGCTTTATTATTTAGAGCTTTTTTTTTGAGCTTTTTCCTTTTATCAGATGTATCAAATCAGGTTTAAAAAAAAAATTCTTTGTCACGGTTTCAGCTACAAGATTTTCTCTTTGCCTCTGTTGCTTAGCAGAACGGCATCTTCCAGCACATTGCCTTACACAGCAGCAGCCTGGACCAGACTTGACATGGCTGCAAAAAATGCACGTTCCTCTTGTAGCTGGCTGGGGATTTGTAGGATTTTGCTATTTCTATCAATACAGCAATCAAAGAGGTAGATTTGACTTTCAGGTTTCCATGTAAGGCATATGTTGTCTTAGGCTTTGCAAAATTAAATGCAGGGGTCTGTTACTTTTTCAGTGAGTATTGCTGTGATCACTTACAGTTCTCTTATCCTCACAAATCAGCTATTTTTCACATTTTCTGGGTTTGTTATTTTCCTATTTCATGAAAGGAACTAGTTAAGGACTATACTTTGTCAAGCATGACCTAAATGCAGTGGGCCAAACTTAAATAGTGTTTAATGTTCATGCTGGATGGAGTAATTTTTTTTTTCCTTTAAGTGGCCTAATTAAAGAATGCAGAGGAGATTTTAGAGTTTTCCTTGATTATTTTTTTTAAGTTTAAATCAGATAACCACTCCCAAAATTCACATTTTGAAAAAGTTATTTTTTCCCCTTCTGTATATAGCTCATAAACAATCACAGAACATAATGGGAAAGTGTGTTAAGTACAAAAGTTTTGTCAGACTGAGATTTTGACTGCCTTTAGGTTTTTTTTTCCTAAAAGAGAATCTGTAAGTAAAGCATTGCTTTGAAGTTTAAATAAAAGAAATTAGTTAGGGTAAAAGCATGAAAATGAGAGTTTCACTCTGAGTAGTGTTTTTGTGGTGTTAGAGTGTCATAAAATATCACTAGTAGTGCCAATGTGACTATAAACTAATATACTCCAGGCCAGAAGTATTTGTGATTTTAAAATATCTTAGTTTAGACACACATAGCTAAAAGCCAAAGACTGTATCAAAGTTTTGGCTACCTTTTTTTAGCAAAGGTTAGAGGATCCCAAGCTTGTTCAGACTGGGTTGCAGAAAGATCATGCTGCAAGAGAATGCATTTGGATTGTCTTATGTTGAACCCCCCAGTTCTATATGCAATGTACATTGTATTTATAATTTTATGGACCCATACACATGTGCATGGAAAAATGCATAGATCTGTTTACAACAATAAGACTGAAAATGCTTATCCAATGTCCTCTAGTGTCCCAAGGAATTAAACACCATTAATTTAGATGAAAAATACCATTTTTTTTCTCATTTTTCTCATATTATTTCAGTGCCTAGGCTTGTATTTATTTGCAATGCTTTTTAAAATTTTTGTAAAACATCTATAAATCCATCCAACTTCCAGTTCTGCCATTTATAGTTCTCTTTCTGTGAGCTATACTAAAATGTATTTTCTCTCCTCCCTAGTATGTGGTGTCTGGTTCTCTCCTCTAAAATGAGGATTTTACACTCACCAAAAACTAGGATGAATACTGAGAAGGTTGAATTTTTTTTTCTTCTATGGAGTTTGTTAAATTGAGAAACTTACTCTTCACTTGTTTTCTCAAGAAAAGACAGCTCTTTCACAACCCCATTACTGATTCGTTACAGAAATCAAGATGAGCAGAAACTGGCAGCCTCTCCCCTACATGTGAGATGTCTACACCAGAATCCTCGTGGCTGTTCCTAGACCCTGGTCCACAAAAGCATTGCTAGCGTGGGATTTTCAAACTCTGATTGATTGTGTATATTCATAATGTTGCAACTCAGAGATGCTAGAAAAGAAGTAAGCTGTAAGTGGCGTGTTATTCAACATTGTGTTTTATGATCCAGGAGCTGCCACCTTTAATACTCTCTTATTGATTTTGATTCTAGTCTTCCTCTGTTCACATTGAGCTAGTTTTCTCTATGAATCAGGGTAATTACAAAGTCTCGTTGTCCTAAAGTAAGCACGTCTCTCTAGAGATTTCTTTCACTGCAGAACAGTGACAGCTATTATGTCGTACAGTTGCCACTTAATACCAAGTGACATTTCAGAGAAACAGTAATTAAGCCCCTGATAATTACATGTTACCCTTACGGCTGTGCTAGCAGGTCATGGTGCAGCAATGGATGACGGTGGAGTTAAGTGTGGTGCAGACTCCTGCTGTGACAAGTGACTTGCTCCTCTTTGTTGCAGTTTCTAGGGCAGCTCAGGTCACATGATACTCTTGTGGCCATTGGGCAAATTAATGAGGTAGCTGTTTTCTAATTAGGCATGTTGCTGTGACCAAACCATTTGGCAGGTAGCTTTTCCAGAGACCAAGGACTGTGTGGCCCTGTTAGCTGACGAGGTTCAGGGGCAGGAGGACACCCTGGGGGCTGATGCAGAAACAGGTCAGCACATCTGTGGCAGAGATGCTTTTGCCTGCTGAGCTATACCAGCTTCTCTTTGGGGCTGGAGAGCTTGAATCTCCAGCATTTCTATAGTCTTTAACTTCAGTGAAAGGAAAAGGGATGAATAACCAAGTGTATGCTGTAATATTTGCCACTGTTTATGTTTTGGAAACTTTAGTGGTCCAATAAAGTATTTTACCTACTTATTTAGATCAGTGTTTCCTACTTGTTGCAGTGCTGATGTCTGCAAGAAAAATAATCATCGCATTTTGTGGCGTTATGCATCGTCCAGTTTTATTGGAGTGAAGGCAGCACTTAAAAGTTTTCTGACTTGGATGAGGCAGTAGTATATCTTCTGCGAAGGAACCAAAATGATCAAATACACAGTATGTACAAATTTAGAACAGGCATCTCTGCAGCTGACATGACATATGCTCTGTGGTTCCTTAACTGTAAGCTGCTGCTTCTGCTGTGTCTTGCCAGTCTTCCTTGCTCAAGCCACAACCTCTGGGGAAACAGCCAAAATGGAAAACTAAGAAAATTGGTTATCTAAATGAGGAAGAGAGAAGTTATCTAGTATGTAAGATTAGTTGTGGCAGATCAGATGCGAAGTATAAAAGACGTTGGTTTTGTGTAGAAGTGTTTAGTTTGCCATGTCTCTCACCAAGACCCCAGCTGTTTGCACAGCCGATCAGCCATTGTGGAGGGGGTAGAAGTAGTTATCGTGAGCAGGCACGAGCTGTCTAGAAGTAGATCTTCCTACTGCCCAGCACATGAGAACTGCTGGAACTGGAATACCCTGTGTTAAAGTACCTAGATATTCTGGCTCACCCACACAGCTATGTATCTTCACGGATAATTCCAAACTACCATCCTTTCTGATGCACCAAATTATTCTGGCAATTAACTGTGGGACTGAAAATAATAAACTTCCCTTTATCCCTTAACAAAATGGGCAGCACTTCCATATGCCCAGAAGAGGAAAAGCTCACTGAGGATGGTTTAGAAGCTTGAAACAACTAAATTGCAAACTATACAAAAAGAAGACATAGATAATACAGTTCTTAGTGATGTATGTTGTTGCGATTGCTATCTTAGGCTTATAATATACAGAGTAGTATGCCTTAATTATTTCGCTTCCCCATAGCCTAGACTAGGATCAGAGTTACATTGCCCGTTTGGAATGGTGAGGGGGGAAAAAAAAGAAAAGAGGAGGGATAAGGTAGAAGACTAGGGCCTTCCTTTACGGTAATAAAAATAGATAGTAGGCTGAGCCATCTTCAGAAAGCGAATGTTTTGTGTTACCATGCTGAATTCTAGCTTCAGCTTCCCTGAAAAATGTTTCCACGTACAAAGAAACTGTCCTCACCTTGAAGCAGCCATGGTGAGTGTTAGCTGCTTGTTATTTAAAGCACAGCATGCCTTAGCCCCAAGATTCCAGTGCTGTTGCTCACGGAATTAAAATCTGATCCAACCACAGATTCAGTGCAGGAGGTGTCTAGCTTAGTTAAGTGTGGATATTTTTTCCCCTTAGCTTCAGATAACATGTTCAGGACATGATGATTCTCAGGGTATTAAACTCTCTGCGAAGAAGCACAATTTCAGTGTATTTTATACTGGTTCTGCCATGGTGGGACCTCATTTTTCAGATGGACCAATAGAAATGTTGCTATAAAAACAGGGTCAACAGGAAGGATCTAGGTTGGCTGTACTTTTCCTATAGACAAAGGTATCCCCATGCTATCTAAAAATACTGTGAACATTGTATTGGTCTTACAGCATTGTCTGACTGACATCAGTAGGGTTTTTAAAATTAGTATATTTTAAATACAGTAATACTGTATTTTTGATAATAGAGGAAGAAGGGAATGCACCAGTGGCGATGACTGGCATGAGTAAGGTCTTACAAGGAGATGTGTGTTGCTTTGCAGTGTGCAGCACACAGCCACGTGTAGGACCTGCTATGGTTGTAAGCATGGGCAAGTACACTGCCTTAGTTTCTTGTAGTTTTTTTCTAAAAAAAAGTCTGGTGATTAGAGACAGTCTTTCTGCTTGGAGAGCTAGACTTGACCTCGCATCTTCTCGATGGGCGCATGTGGACACCTCGATAAATTGGCAAGGCAGAAGTTTTGGCAGAGCCAGAGTCTTCCTCTGAGCAAGAGCCCTGTGAGCCAGAGAGCTGCGGGGTGACAGCCAGCGTGGCGTTGTACATGAGGTCTCTTCAGCTCCTCTTTTACATGCTGGTTGCATGTAATTACCCATTGAACATCTTTCATTGAACACTTTATTTCATTTGTCTTCACTGAACCTTTCCAGGACTTGTCTCCTTGGAAATAAGTTTTTAAACAGGCTGAAGGTGAGGGTGACTTTCACTGAGCAGCTTGACAGCCTGGGTCTGCTGCTTGTTCAATGTAGTGTGGAGACACTGAGCATAAGAGACAAATGCATGAACTCACCAGCTTATTTTTAGGTTAAGAATAAGAGTGTATTTTTGGGAGGGCTGCTGACTCTAGGGGAGCCGGAATTAACATTTGCTTTTAGATAAGGTCTAATATTGACTAAAAATAGAAGTAAATTTATTTATTGTAATAGACATCTGGATCCCGGTGGTTTTCAGAAAGCCCTTTGTGGCAGCAGTAATGGCACACTATAGTTAGGGAATCACAAAAATGTGGGGGACAAGTGGAGGTAAAAATAACTTCAATTTGTGGCCTTTTAACAAGGTGACAATTAGACTTTGCTTATATCTCACATCACTGCTGCTGTCACCTAATAGTGAGCGTAGTTTGTATAGCGTATCGCACTGGGATGCCAGGACTAATTTACAATGCATTAGGGAAGGCAAGACAGTTAAACATCTCACCTGCCTGGTCCCAGTTTTGTTGGTGATGTTGCTGAGGACAGACATATGGTTTGCTTTCACCTGGGACATGCAGATGTCTGAGCACTCACAAGGAGGGTTGAGAACTATCACATACTCTTAATTTTTTCCAGAGGTTCTCTTAATTTTTCCAGAGGTTCCAGGCAGTAGTTTCATCAATCCTCCCAGTCAAAGGCAAGGGGCTTGAAAGAGCTGACACAATCAAGAAAATCAGTGAATTGGCTACAGGAGTGGTGCTACAGCCAGGGTTTTGGCTACTTGGACCACGAGTCTTGCTTTGAGAAATCTGGACGCCTGGGCCCCACAGGGTGCATCTTTCAGAGAAAGAGGAAAACATATTTGGACAAAGACTAGCCAATCTAGTTAGGATGGCTTTCAACTAGATTTTTCAGGGGAGAGGATTCGTATCCATCCTGCTTTGAGGCCAGTACTGGAAATAGAAGCCCTGGCTCCAGGGATGGATGGCAGGCCAGCGAGAGAGCACATGCAGGGCAAGATAGTGGATTCCAGCCAGTGAGCATTCCAGCCGGTAAGTCGGTTTCAACAGGGGCCCCACTTCAATGCCTCTCTGCAAATGCATGGAGCACGGGGAACAAACAAGAAGAGTTAGAGATGTGTGCGTGTCTACAAGGTTATCATGTTACAGG
Organism: Apaloderma vittatum; assembly: GCF_000703405.1. NCBI lineage: Eukaryota > Metazoa > Chordata > Aves > Trogoniformes > Trogonidae > Apaloderma > Apaloderma vittatum. Next base: position 490 of record NW_009715914.1, on the reverse strand, counting down.
CATCATGGAGACGTGGTGGGATGGCTCCTATGACTGGAGCATAGGAATAGATGGGTACAGGCTCTTTGGGAAAGACAAGCAGGGGAGAAGAGGGGAGGGGGTCGCCCTCTACATCACTGACCAGCTGGAATCCATGGAGCTTGGGCTGGGAATGGATGAGGAGCTGGATGAGAGCTTATGGGTTAGAGTTAGAGAAGAGGCAGGGGAAGGTGATATCATAATGGGGATCTGCTACAGGCCACCTGACCAAGATGACTGAGCAGACGTGGCCTTCTGCAGACAGATAGGAGCAGTTTTGCGTTCACAAGCCGTGGTCCTCATGGGGTACTTCAATCACCTGGGTATCTGTAGGAAGGACAGCACAGCAGGGTGCCAGCAATCCAGGAGATTCCTGGAAAGCATTGATGACAATTTCCTTCTCCAGGTAGTAGAGGCACCAAAGAGAAGGGGTGTCATGGTGGACTGTCTTGGGTTACAATATGTAACCAAA
>NW_009715913.1:3644-3894 GCF_000703405.1 Apaloderma vittatum | reverse complement strand
GCTCGTTTGTGCGAGTTGCAACGAGTCTGGCTTGTTGCTGAAAACTTTTAGAATAAATATCCTGGTGTTGCTTCGGCATTCTGCTTTGAAGGGCTCTCGGGAGGGATACCTGTAGAGGGAAAACGCAGAGGACTGTAAAAGCATGCGACGCTGTCCTGTGTCGGGAGCGTCACCGAAAGGGATGGCCACTTGTGAGTTCACGGGGGATAGTGCAGGGGCTCAGGAGGAGCTCGGCGAGGGGGGAGCCGTG
>NW_009715913.1:3371-3619 GCF_000703405.1 Apaloderma vittatum | reverse complement strand
GAGGGAAGGTCGCCCTTTGCAGCGGCCGCTCGTGTGCGGTTACCTTTACAGACAAAGGCTTTGCGTCGTACTCAGCTGGGAGCCCTCGCCCAGCCTTGCTGGTGACGGTGCAGTGGTGTCCCCCTCATCCCAGCGGGACTCGTCCTTCAGGGAGCGAATCCCATGGCAGAGGGGTGTCCCCAGGAGCTGGCACGGGGGCACGTGGAGGGAAGGGAGGGTGGTGGCTTTCCCGCCTGCGGGAAGGGGAT
>NW_009715913.1:1389-3311 GCF_000703405.1 Apaloderma vittatum | reverse complement strand
CGGCAGTGGCATCCAGAGGCAAGTGGGGTGTCACAGGTGTGCCTGGGCCAGGGAGCGGGGTTTGGCTCTCTTGCCTCTGGGGACCCAGCCTCTCCCTGCACGGCACCGAGGGCAGCGCAGCCACCCTGGCTTCCTCATGTGGTGTGCACTTACTGATGTGATCGCTGGAGGAAGCTCTTTGTTTTCCAGGAAGGCTCTAAAATCTTCTGTCCTATGTGAACCCAGACCCTTGGTCAAGACCACAGTTGCGTCCTCTGCTGTGGGTACAAAGGTCACTTTTATTCCCCAGGGACTGGCAGCCAAGCATGTTCTTGAGACAGCTGGGTCTGAGCTGCTTGCTGGCAAACTGCCCCTTCCAAAGTCTGAAGCAGTTTAAACTGTTTGCAGGTCATTCATCTGAGCGACGTTAATGACCCAAGACCTGGGAGCAGTCTCTAGATGAGCAGCATTTGCTAAGTTTTCTCTTGTGTAGTTTAAAAACTAGCTTTCTGATCACTTCTCAGATTTATCTTGCCAGGAGCATTTTGGTTGGATGTTAACTGCTTTCTTTTGGTGCTGCTAGCGTGCCCATCAACATGGTATCTAGGCATCATGCTCTTCACAGGCATTGCTAAAGTGACTTTATGACAAGGAATTACATCAGGTGAGGTCTGAGTCTTTTGTGGATCTGTTGCTGTGTCCTGTTTGGGGTGCAGAGAGGCCTCGTTCTGCACAGGCTTTAGGGTGTATGAACTTGGTTCTTCGAGTGAACTGTAAATCAGAGCTGGGTGAGTATTGCAAGAAGTATTGCAGCCACTCAGATAAACCGCGGTCTGCTAAATGACTTGGCAAAACTTTCTTTCCAAGCACTTTTAAATGAGCAATTTGTTTGTAAGAATGTTACAGAAACATCTTTAAAATTGTTCAAATATGAACTGTCTTCAGCATTCCATGGAAAAGTCTGATCAGCCATCTTCACATCCTCCAGCTGCTTCAGAGTATTTCAAAGGGAGACTCCTGCACATGCTGTAGCTGAGCCTTAACAGCTCCAGAGCTGCTGGGCTGAGCTCCCGGTGCCTGTTCCACCAGCCGGGACACTTGCCTGTGAGGGGGTGAGCAGTCTTGCTAGAAAACACTTCTTCAAGGTGAGAAGGCCAGGTCCCCTGGTGATCTGCTGCCCTTAGATGTGCCCACATCCATGGCATTAGCGCTGGTTTGTGGTGGAGGGATCTGTCTTGTGTTCTCCTTGAATAACCTTTGGCTGGCGAAGCTCCACATGCCCTGTGCTGGGACAGTTTTGCCCCAAACAGCTTGGAGTGAACAGAGCAAACTTGAAGTTAATTGTGACTGCTTCTGTAATGTAAACTGACACAGACAGGTCCTGTGCTCCTGTGATCCGCAGAGGATCCGCGGGTGTCCCACGTTTAACACCAGGAGCTGGACCTGGTGAGGCGCCAGCACTTTGTCCCTGGCCACAAGCCTCTGTGCCATCACGGTGCCGAGTCCTTCCCTCTGCCTGGGGCTCTGCCGTGGGATGCCCCCTCCACAGTCCGTGTGCGTCTTCTGTGAGCCCCGGCTCCTGCAGCCCCTTCGCTCTCGGGCACTGGGGGGTTTCCTGTTGTTTCCAAGAAGGTCAGAACCCAGCCCTGTCCCCCCTTTTCTCTGGGCACTAATAAGAGCGAGCCCTTTCAGTGTTTTTCCCCATTAACACCTCGAAATTGGAATTTGTTTCTGCCTCTCAAAGAGCTGACCTGCTGAATTCCTTTCTCCTTAAGCAGGAGGCGGTAAAGCCTGCAGGCCCACAGGATGCGTCGGTGGAGCTGCAGATTAATATAGCATTACACATTCCTTCTCCTGCCCCTGGAGTAAGCTGGCTCTAAAGCCAGGCGTTAGAAAAGAGTCAGTAGGGAACAAGCAAGCTGGGCGCAGGCTGAGGTTGTGGC
>NW_009715913.1:0-1358 GCF_000703405.1 Apaloderma vittatum | reverse complement strand
AACCAAAGAAGCCGGGCCCCCAGCCGACGTGCAGCGGGGCAGGAGGCGAGTGGCTGTGCCTGATGTCAGGAGCTGCAGCAGGGACCACCTGGGCCAGGCTGCCTGGAAGGCTCATGGGGTGGATGCAGCACCGGCTTTCCTGAAGGCTTGGGCAGCCTCCTAGCCTGCCTTTGGGTGCTGAGATCCATTCAAGGGCTTTGTGCCCTGGGGTGTGCAAATGCATGGCAGGTAGCCCCCCTAATTCCTGATGGTGGTCCCGGCACAGAAACTAACTCTTGGCACTGCTGCAGAGACAGACTGCTGGGGCTGTCACCCTCCCGCCAGCATCTCCTCTCCATCGTCACAAGCTCATTAAGTGTGCAGCCTGGATGGAAATGTTCTGACCACTGATTTTAAAAATAAAGTGTTGGGGACGTCATCACGTCCCCAAAGGCTGGCTTCTGCCTATGTCACTCTCAGTTGAGACTGTCTTCCAAAACCCTGACGTGCAATTGCCACTTTTGACTAAGTTACCCAGGGATGGGCGGCTCTCGCCCGTATGGAGGTACCAGGAGTGAGACTGTTCAGTCACCTGTTAGGTGCTGCGAGGGTTGCCTCAGGATTTGCACGTTAGGGCGATTGAAAGCCCAGTTGCTCTGCATGTGTGATTAATAAAGACATGGTGCATGAACCCAGGAATTAGCATTTGGCACAGAACAGATTTGGGGGGGGTGAGAGGGGAAGAACAAGCCACAGAAAACAAATGTCTTGCCTGAAACCCCACAGGACATCTGTGACTAAGGAGACTCGGCTCTGTGGTTGGTGCGGGTCGTGGCCATGCCTCTTTGCCAGCCGTCCTGGCTCTGCACCCCTGTTTCTGGGAGACCTCTCTGTTTTTTCTGTCCAGCAATGCTGGGGTTTTGCCGGCCTGGCTGAAGGCTGGAAGGAGGCGAGAGCTCCGTCTGCACGCAGGGCCAGGCAGATGTTTTGCTGCAGCACCGTCCCTGAGAATAACTCCCTTGTGTGGGAAAGAGCCCTCCGTTCCGCTGGACCAGGAACAGAAGCAGCATCTCCCAGCTCAATAAATTCATCTGCCAGTAGCACAAATCTGCGTCTGTGCTGCTGGGTGGTCTCTCCTCCGGTTGGAGACAGGAACCTGGAAACAGATTTTTATTCTCTGGGTGAAGTGAGTTCTCCTCCCAGGCTGGATCCCAATGAAATTTCCTGGGCTGGCGTTTCCCAAGAGGAGGATGTCACCCACCAGCACCAGTAGGCAGAGCCGGCTTCCCCATGCTGGTGCCATGAGGCTGTCCTGCAGGTCTGCGGGGTGTAGCTGGGTTGAAAACAAAAAAGAGAAGATGCTCGCTCTCAGGGTCGTG
>NW_009715912.1:8935-12104 GCF_000703405.1 Apaloderma vittatum | reverse complement strand
AAAAAAAAAAAAAAGAAAAATACAAAAAGCCCAATAAATTAAAGCGAATTTTGGCAGGGGATGGGGCAAAGCCGCCTCTGCTGGGGGGGGGTCGTGGCGCTTCTCCCCCTCCCCAAGATAAGCATCGCTTCAAAGCGACGCCCCTGGTTTGATGTAATCGATGGATTTCGTGTGCATTGGTGGGTTTCTTTAACTGGTGGGTTTCTTTAATTAATGGATTTCCTTTAATTGATGGATTTCTTTGATAGATTTCTTTAATTGATAGATTCCTTTAACCGATGGATTCCTTTAATTGATGGATTTCTTTAACTGACAGATTCCTTTAATTGATGGATTTCTGTGATAGATTTCTTTAATTGACGGATTCCTTTAATTGATGGATTCCTTTAACTGACAGATTTCTTTAATTGATAGATTTCTTTAACTGACAGATTTATTTAATTGATAGATTTCTTAATTTATGTGTTCCTTTAATTGATGGATTCCTTTAACTGACAGTCTTTAATTGATGGATTTCTTTAACTGATGGATTTCCTTTAACTGATGGATTCCTTTAACTGATGGATTTTTTAATTAATATGTTCCTTTAATTGATAGATTTCTTTAACTGATGGACTCCTTTTATGGATAAATTTCTTTAATTGATGGATTTCCTTTAACTGATGGGATTCCTTTAATTGACAGATTCCCTTAACTGATGGATTCCTTTAATTGATAGATTTAATCGATAGATTTCTTTAATTGATGGATTGAATTGATGGATTTCACAACACACACACACTCCCCTCCATGGCTAAAAATCCATCCCGAGGTGTGTTTTGCCCACCCCCAAAATGATTTTAATGCTGATTTTTCCACAGGGGATAACGCAAAATATCGGGAGCTCATGGCCGATGGCACTGAAATTGATTTTCCTTATCGGACCGGAATAACGAGAAGCTGGCAGCCCCACTTGACGATGTTGACGCAAATAAATTGGATAAATCGATAAAACCCCCGCCGAGCTGGCAGCTCCGGTATCGCCGAGGCGAATCGAGCACCCGCATCAATATTTGAAGAGCATCTTCCTCCCTAGGATGGGGTTTCCTCACGAGTTTTACCCGCGGTGACGGGGCAATTTGGTTTCAATCACCACCAGGCTCAGAGACAATTGCGGGGTAATTCTTGGGGCTGCAGCTCGGCGGGAATCGGGGGGTTGCTCGGAGGATATTTGGGTCTCTCGGGGTTCCCCGCGAGGTTGATTGCATCTGAAACCAATAAATGGCTTTCCAATAAAACCCTGGTGACTCTAATGCATCCCAAATGTCGATTTTTACCACGGAATATTAAAAGATTCCGCCTCCCGGGATCTCCTTGGTCCCCAGTTCCCTCCTCCTGGTGACGGTGGGATGTTTCGGGGTGGTGGACATGATCAGCCCCAAGTAATTTGGAAAAGAAAAAGGGAGAGGATAAAAAAAAATATAATAATAAATCCTGGCTGCTTGAGAAGCAAAGGCAGAACCAGCTCTGCCATCACCTGGTCCAAAGCTATTTGGAAATTCTGATGATAAAATGGTTTAGAAAACACCCTGCAGCCCTCAAAAAATTTCAAGACAGGTTTGAGTTTGTGGGGTTTTTTAATACTTGAAGAACACAGGTGACAGGATGGCCCCAGTTGGTGTTTAACCACCTCCCTTCTTTGGTGGGTACATAAAACCACGATGTTTTGGGGAGACCAAGCTCTCCCCTCAGCACAAGAAACACTCTGATAGCAAAAAAAAAAATCATCCCTTCCCCTTCGAAACTTCAAACCTAGGGACAAAGAGAGCCAAGGGACAGACAACCACCTCCACATCCAGCCCCAGAGCAGCTCCTCAGCTCCTAAACCAACCCCTATCAGCAAAAATAAACCCTTCAAGCACGTCGAAAGGAAGAAATAACCAGGGCAGGCAGCGAGATGATTCCTGCAATTACATCCCTGCTTACCGGCTGGCCAGAAACCGGAGCCCTTTTTGGCAGCGGGAACTCATGAAGTTTTCAGAGGTCGAGCAAGAGCTGAGCCTCAGAAACCAAGTTTTTCCCACCTCTACGGTTTAAACAGACTCGAGGAGGGAGGAAGATGTTGGTATCTTGCCGAAGGGCGAGGACTGGAATTAGTAATTTGATTTATTTGGATTAAGAAACCCCTCCCTGCTTCAGGAAAGGCGTAATCCTGCTGCCCCAGGGGGAAATCCGGTAGGAAGTAAGTGAAGTTTTCCGAGAACAGAGGGGTTTGCTCGGATCCCTTCGGCAAAAACGGGCGCGACTCGACGAGGTTACTCAATCAACGTTTTAATTGGCTTGAGTAGAAGACACGGTTTCTATAGCAACGGGCTGTCAGCCCCCATGTGTACGAAACCGGAGTTAAAAGAACCAAAACCTTTTAAAAAAACAAAATAAAAATGGGCATTTATTAAAAACAAACCGATACAAAAACGCCTCAGCTGGCTCACGCCCTTCCCGCCTCCTGGAATTTTTTAAAGAGAGGTTCGTCAGCCCGAAGGGCGAAGGTGAGAGCCCGTTTCTGGTAGTACGAGGAGTCCGTCGCCAGGTTGTCGATCACGTCTGCCAGGAGATGGGCTCTCTCCACCGAGCTGCCCGGGGCGTCGTAACCCAGGGCGGTGAAATGCACGTGCAGGTGGTAGTAGGAGGGTTGGTAATGCAGGTAGATCCGCAGCTGGGAGCCCGGAACGCCGAAACGCTTCGTTACGGCCTCCTGAGGAGGGGAAAAATAATAAAAGAAACAAACAGGGCTCGAAACACATTTATCCCAAATGTTGATTTTTACCACGGAATATTAAAAGATTCCGCTTCACGGGATCTCCTTGGTCCCCAGTTCCCTCCTCCTGGTGACGGTGGGATGTTTCGGGGTGGTGGACATGATGAGCGCCAAGTAATTTGGAAAAGAAAAAGGGAAAGGATAAAAAAAAAATATAATAATAAATCCTGCCTGCTTGAGAAGCAAAGGCAGAACCAGTTCTGCCATCACCCGGTCCATCACCGGGGGAAGGCAACGAGCAGAGACCGACCACGCAACGGGCGGCAAAGAAAGGCAAAAAGCCATTTCTGCTTCCTCCATCCTCACAGGAAGGGAGAGCGAAGAGGACAGAGCTCTTCCTCACCCTCCACTTCACCCCACTTTTCTCCCTCG
>NW_009715912.1:5744-8791 GCF_000703405.1 Apaloderma vittatum | reverse complement strand
CTCGCCCCGATCACTTTCCCAATTTCTGAAGAGAAGAAGCTGCCGCGAGCCTGCGGTGAAAACACTCAGGGGGTTGGAAGGTATCGACTCGGGGAAGGACAGGGCTCAACTCCTGCAGCTCCCGCTAACGGAGAAATATCAAGCAGCCCCGAAAGACCTTGAACCCCCCAGCAGTCGGGCGGTGAAATCAGGGCAGGGCAGCCTCACACTTACTGTCCCTTCCCGCGCGATGTTCCTCAGCAGCGGGAGGTGCTCGCCGGTGAGGTCCCGAAGACACTTGACGTCGCGGCGATGGGCGAGGGCGATGAGGTAGAGGTCATCGAGCTGCGGAGACAGGGATCGGAAGGACGGTGACCGCAGAGGCACGAGCAGCCAAAAAGAGGCACCTTCAAGCATCGTTTCTGCACAATTTGGGGTTTTTTTAGCTCATTGAAAGAGCAGGATCATAAATATCCCCTTCACTTTCAAAGAGGATGGGCCCATCTAAACGCCGTCACGCTCGGAACATCTCAAAAGCCAGCGCCCATCGTGCGACCTGAAGGAAATCCGAGCGTGAGACGCAGAAATTATTTTTCCCCACCTTTTTTCCAGTCTACAAATAACTATTTTCAAAACCTAACCGTTCACTGGATGCACCCAGCGCTGTAAAATCCATCTGTTCGACAGCTCCTCAGCCAGACCTTTAGCACCTCTTCAGCAAATTTGCTATTTTAACAAGACGTAAGGTTGTGGATCGTTACGCTTTTTAAATAAAAGGTAAAAATCCCCATCCTCTTCAGCTGAGATACTCGAGAGCTGATGGTTTTGATTCCCAGAGAGGGTTGTGCACGGCTCCGGGAAAAAAAAGACGGCGTATCAGCTCGTTCTCTTTGGATCGACGGGCGGAAAAGCAAACAGCTCTTCTCCTTAGAATAACATCTGCACGTTGCTGTTTGAAACAAACTCAGTCTTGTTGCTAAAAAGGCCCCACAAGACGTCACGCCGGGCATCGTTTCAGGCGACACCTCGGGGCTCCCGTGGGTTTGAAACCAACTCGGTAGAAGTGGGAAAAGAAATCCCACATCAAAAAAAGGAATAAAATAATAATAATTTAAAAAACCCAACTGAAAAATCAACCCAAAGCGTTACCAAGGTCAGGCAGTAGGAGCTGACGCAGCAGTGGGGCGTCGAGGTTACGGGTGAGCGAGGATTTACGCCATCCATGGAAGGATTTTGAGGATCAGAAACTCAAAGGGGACTTTTTTTTTTGAGTCCCTCAACTTCGAGGGGAGTGCAGGCAGCGTTTCACCTCCCCAGAAGCCCAGCACAGAAGCAAGAAAGAGGAAATAACAAAGCCACTCGATTCAGGATCAGAGCCTGGGCTTAAAAACCTCCGTGTTTCAATGAGCAGCCGCTCCCTCCGGGGGTTAATCAGCTGCTCGTGAGCCAACAATATCGACCGAGGAGTTAACAGCAGGATGATTAATCTGCCCAGTTTATGCCTAAAGTTGAGGGTTAAAGAGAAAAAAAAACAAGTTCGGGAACAAACACGCGGCTGGATTTAGGTTCGGCCACGCCAGGACAACGCTGGGGCTGGATCAGGACGTTTCCCTCCGGCGTTACCTCCGGGCACGCGGCGTTTCTGCCAACAGCAGAGGAGCAAATAGAAAGGAAACCCAAACCAAACGAACCTGGTTTTGATTCCACTTAAAATCTGGAACCAGAACAAAGCCGTCACGAGGATCGGGGTTTTCGTGGACGATGCGATCGGCCTCAGCTTTCTTCTCCAGGATGTTGTACACCCACTGAAAGGCAAAGATGCGATTTATAAACCAGAAGAGGAGGTTTAAAAAGAAAAAAAAACAGAAAAAGAAAACAAAAAACACCACCTCATGGATTTGTGCACATTCCCTGCAACTAGAATATTAAGAAAATAAACAAAAAAATCCCCCTGACGACTTGATTTTAAGATGAGCTAATGATTTCACAGCTGGTAACATTTGTAGTTAATTATCTCTAAAACACTCCCAACAACAAACTCCAGGCTGTTACGAGTGAAAAGATCCAACCCCGTTGTTAAATTATTCAGGGATTTTTTTTGTTTCCCTCTCGAGCACTAAGATCCGGCCGCAGCTGGAGGTGAGGTGTCAAACCGAGATGGTTTCGCCCGGTGGAAAGAGAGTTGGGTTTGCCCCTCAGAGGATTTGGAGATAATTCCAAATTCCCTTCACCTGGCTTCCAACCTGAGCTCGACAACTCCAAAATATAAACCAAGAGAGAGTGAAAAAAAGACAAAAAAAAGAAAATAGCTGAAGTATTGGACTGCCAGAAGATAAGACAGAAAGCAGCCCGGGCTTGGAAGCTGGGAATGTTTCGAAACATCGTTTTCCCCCTTCGAGTTTCAATGTGAAACATTTTGGTCCCCTCAGATGAGTAGGGAAGATGCAGAGATAAGGAGACAGCCCCTTTGGGGAGCTCTTGACAGAGTTTAATTAAATTAATCCAAACTTGGGATTGTTGTGACTTGACCTGAACAGATCCTTAAAGGGAGAAACCAACCTCTGCTCCCTCGATCTGGGGTTTTGTTTGTTGTTTTTTTTTGCTTAAATTTCTGCTCTCTCTTCCTAGCAACGAAGTCTTCGAGAAGATCAGATTCCCGAAGCGATTTTGGAAAGCACAGCACGAGCTCGCCGTGTTCTGCGACCCTGGAAGAAAGTCAGGGCAGGAAACGAAAGCGTTGCCCTTTGTTTTTTGGGCTTTTTTCTCTTTTGCTCTCTTCACAAGCGCCAAGCTCTCGACGATGCCCTAAGTTCGCCGATCAGATGAGCTGGATTTGCAACCCTCCTACGACGGGGAGGTCACGAGCTGACTGCTCTTGCCGTTTCCAGCACGAGGACGACGCGCGGCCAGAGACTGGAACCACAATAAAACCATTATACTAAAAGCATCCGCGCTTTGCATCCTCCCACGGGCAACAGAGGTGTCTTTGTAGTCCCCCGATATTTCCGTTGCCCTTCGCGTTTCCGCTCAGCAAAAGGGGTTAAACGAAGACAAGAAATGGTGTTATC
>NW_009715912.1:1244-5668 GCF_000703405.1 Apaloderma vittatum | reverse complement strand
CTGCTGGTCACCAGGGATATGGTTCCCACGTCCAGAAATTGGCTCACGAGCGCCCGGTGGGAGAGGAGAAAGTTCCTCGGCAGCTTCTGAAAGCAACTCCTGGGGAGTCAATTGTAACTGCAGACCCAGGATTTGATTTATTGCCCCTCCTGCGCGGGCTGGAGTGAAGTGACCCCTATAGATTTGTGGGTGTAATGAAGAAAGACGGGGTGAGGAAGGGTCAAAAAGGAGGTAAAACAAGACAAAAAGTCTGTTGTGACTGTCTGGGGCAAGGAGCACAGCTCAGACACGTGGCGACGAGCAGAGGAGGTGCAGGCAAAGCGCAGGGAATCCAAGAACAGTCTGTGCCTTCCCATTTCCACAACGCCCAAGGGACTCCTAAAAAGCCCGGTGAGCGGCACCAACGCCTAGGGAAGAACATCCCAGCCCAGAAAACCTCCAGAAACCTCAGGAAAGGCAACTTTAGGACGTCTCCAAGGCAAACACAGGGTTTTTCTTGCTGTAAAGATCGAGAAGAAGGCTCTAGAGGACAGAAGGAGACATCTGACAGCCCAGCGGGTCGGAGACCGTACCTGGACGCTGAAGCTCTGCGACTGGATGAAGGGCAACGTTACGTTCTCGTAGTCCTCCCGGGTTTCGCGGATGAGGTGCACCTCTTGCCGGAGGTATTTCTGAAGGTGTTTCTCCGTGGCAGGGTACACCACGGTGGTTTTGATCTCTGGAAAAAAAAACAAAACACATTTAATCTCATTACTGTCGCAGACAAAACCCACCGTGAGTTCCTCAAGAAATCGGGTTTCCCTTCCAAAACGCCTCCACAGTTTGCAAAGATACAATTTGAAGCAGCAGGGTTGGGGAGCCAGGGCCTGTCTTTCCAGTGGAGGAATTTGTTGTCTGAAAGGTGTTTTGAATTTTTTTTTCCCCCACCCTTGCAGAGCTGGAGCTCCCAGGGAAGAGTCGAGGCGAAGAGGTCAAGGGCACGAAGACAGACGCGGAGCAAACCTCTCTGGCAGCGATTAGACGTGCGGTGCCGAGCCGGAGAGCTGCTGTAAAACTTCACGCAGGAAGGAGAAAATAAAAAAAAACAAACCCAAATCCAAACAAATCCCATGAGACTGGACAAGCCCACGAGCAGATCGGGCCAAAGCAAGCAGCTGGGGCAAGCACAAACCCCAAGATTTCCCACCCTCATGAAAAAAAAACCCAGGGCTGCGCTCCCCACGGCACCAAAAGTCGCGCTTCATGCTTTAAATACGTATATAAGTCAGCCAGACATCAAAGATAAACATCTATTTGCTCCTAAAGCCAGGATTTAGAGTGGCTGGTTTTTTTGGATTGTTGTTTTTTTTTCTAAGTTTTCCAGTTTCTGGTTTTTTTCGAAGGTTGGCGCTGCACAAGCCGGGGAGAGACTCTCGCCTTTTCATTTCATGCCAAGCGCAGCTCAACGGAATCCACAGGAAAATGCTGGTAACATGAAATATGAAAACGCAAACCACAAGGGCAGCCCGGTCCGATTCCCACCGTACGCATGTTCAAACACGGTTGTTTTCCAGGACTCGATTAACACTTCTAGCAGGATGATGTAATAGAACAAGAAAGGGAAAAGAAATAATAAAAAAAAAAAAAATCAGACAAGGCTGCAGCTCCTCCACTCGAGGGGAGGGGAAACGAAAAGGACGAAGCTAAGAAAATACGCTGAAACTGCCACAATTTCATTTTATATAAGCAGAGAGCGCAGGAGAAATCCTTCCAGACCATAACTTCGATGGGGACGGGGTCACAGGTTTGGGGGAGCGGCTGCTCACAGCAGGGAGAGTCACTTCGGATCCTTTAAATCCTTTTTTTCAAGGGGAGGAATCCTCAACGTGCAGCTGCAGTCGAGCAGCAGATGTTCGGAAGAGGCCGGGGTCCACTAATGATTATTTCCCTTCTAGAGGTCTCATCAACGCCGCGACGCTAATTAACAGAAATCACAATGGGCTTGATAAATTCTCGGAGCTCAACTCTCATCAGGAGCCCCCACTGAGGCTGCACAAAACATCCACGGCGAGACCAGGCTCGCCACGAAATCTTTCCATTCCGGGCGACGGGCCGCCCTCACGCTCTGTTTTTAAAAGCCTCCTGGCAGACGGCGCGTCACGTACGCCGCGGGGCAGCCGAAACCTACCCTGGCCTGGAAATTGGAGGGAGTAAAAAACCTGCTTGGACGCCGTGACGTGGGTTTTTTCAACTCGCCCAAGGGTCGGGGATTGTCTCTGAGTCACGGCAGCCGGCGTGTTCCCGAACGGCAGCCCGGGGACGGCACGGAATGCCTGTGGTTTATTCTGGAAGGCAGAGCTGACCAACAATTAGCTGGAGGTTATTAAAAAACACCAAAAAGGAGGTTTATTTGAAGGAATCTGATAGTAGAGAATGACCGATGGGGCAGTTCACCCTACAAAGGGGACACACCGCAATGTTGTTTCCCTGCCCGGGAGAAAAGGAAGCTCAGGCAGACCAGAAACAAAAGGACTTCTCCTCTCCTGCGTGAAAAAAAACACCCAAGATGCAAGAAAAAAATCCCCAAAAAAACTAAAACCACAGCTCAATTTGGGGAACTCACAGGGGAAAAAAAAGACACCCCCAAACAGGTACAGGCTCTCCTTATCGACTGAAATAAAAGCACAAAAGAAAAGGTGAAAGCTCCCAAAAGGTCCCATTCTCCGAGGCCAGGGGCGTGCCAGGGCAAGCCAAGCGTGCTGCCGGGGATTTCTGCCAAGGCTGTCTGGTTCTCAGCCCAGGACGACTCGGTGGGAGGAAAATCTGCCCCAAAAAACCAGAGCGAAGCCCCAGCGCTCCCTCCCCGCCGCCCCCCAAACCACTTCCACGCGCTCCTGCCGTTTCAGGCTCCAGGTTTTGATTTAAACATGAAGTTTTCCACGCTGGAAACGCCAAGAGAGGAACCAGTCTTCATCTGCCCCAAAAAAAACAGAGCGAAGCCCCAGTTTCTCCAGCTTCTCACTGCCTAAAACCAGGTTTTTGGGCTCCACGCTCTCCCACAAGTTCTCCGCCCCACATCGAAGAGCCAGAGCGTCTTGTTTTTTGCCCTTTTTCTAAGTTGCAGCCTGCAGCACAGGAGTGAGCCCTGCCCAGTGAGCAAAGACTCCTCAAAGGACCGCTAAGAGCCCTTAAAGGACGCCGGCAAGGTTTTGGGGCTGCAAAACACGACGTTCCTCATCAGCCAAGCAAGAGGCGGCTGCTTCTCGCCAGAACGGGCGAGCTCTCCTTGCCAAACGAGTGCAGCTGGACGTCAGCAAGGACCACGTCGATTGAACCATCTGGCTTTTGCAACCGAGCCTTTTAGCAGCAGGAAAATCCTTTCCCTGCCGCGCAAGCGGCCCTCGCTCTCCCTGCAAGGGAAAGTCCCCGTGGTTGGGGGTTCCCCTGCCAGAGCCTCACCTCTCTAAGTAAAACTGACTCTTAAATTCAGGCAACATCCAGCTTCAAAATAAGTTCTGTGCGCCCGCCTTGGCCGGTAGCGGAGATCAGAGAGTGAAATTCCTCTTCCCAGGAGTCGTTTTCTCAGGCATCCATTACATTCAACGAGGAGGCAGGGAGAGGGCAAAGAAAAGACAAAAAAATCCACTTTCAGCTATCAGAAAACTCCAGCTGAATAAGGATGCCCCAACGGGGAACTTGGGAGCACAGCTCGACATCCCCGGATTTCTTACAAGTCCTGACCTCGTCTGCAGCCTCACAGGAAATTTCTCCTTCGTTTCAAGTTTTATGAGCTGCATTCTTCTCGTCCGCTCCCTCCTTGGGCTGTGACTCAGCTCAAAAAAAAAGGCAATTTCCTTCCCCTCCTGCCACAGGCAGCCGTTTCCTCCGGTGTCAGCCCAGCTGCCCGTCAACGGCAGCCCGAAAACACAGCTCTTGGGGGCTGAGTTGCTCCAAAGGGAAAAGGCTCTTCGGAGCTGGGGAGCCCACAGGGTCTGCAGCCCCCTCCCCAGGTCTCCTGCTCAACGTGCAGTGACGCCAGGGAAAAAGCCGGGAAGCAAAGGCCAAATGGAAACAACCCAAGTGAAGATTTAATTTAATTTGACGCGAGAAGACTCAGATTCACCTCGTTTTGCTCCAGCCTCTCTGCAAAAAGCAGGACCTGGCACGACGCCGACGGAGACCGGCAACGCTTCAAGACCTTTCTCACCCCGGCGTGAGGTTTCGCAACTGGCATAAATATTAAACAAATAAAAAAAACCCCAAACTTTGGCACCAGCGTCACCAGGAAATCAAACACCAGAGAGAGGCCCAGGGGATTTCAGTCTTGCAATGCCACCTCGTGGGAATCGTTGCGAGTCGCTGCCGGCTTCGAACGCGGCGGGAGCTTTAACCCCCTCCCACGTGAACAACCGCAGCACCACGGTGTCCTCATGCCGTCAAAATGC
>NW_009715912.1:463-1213 GCF_000703405.1 Apaloderma vittatum | reverse complement strand
GCGGCTTTTAAGGCTGAACCCTCTGATTTCGAGTCCTCGACAGGACAAAGAGAAGCTTTGCACAACTCACAAGCTCCCAAAGCCACACAGCGCTTCCTCCCACACCATGGAAAGAGCCTTAAAATAGGAGCGTTTTCAGGAAGGCGCAGCAACCGTCCTGAAAATTTAATTCATGCCCCCAGCAATGTCTTGCTTCAGGCTATCACTCTGATTAATTTTGACTCTGCTTACGGAAGCGTCGACACGTAATTAATCGTTGCACTTCCAGAATTTAAAATCAAAGCGCCTGGTGCGCCGAAATCGCTCCGCTGCTCTCCCGGTCCCCGCCGTGCGAGGCCAGGAGCACCCACCGCTCAGCTCCGGGGGAGGATAGAGGTGGTACGTGCTGTAAATGTCGTTGCGCATCTGCAGCTCCAGCTTCGTGTGCTTCTTCAGCAGGTCCAAGAGCTTCTCCTCCTGGAAAGGAGTCTTCTCCAGGATGATCATCCGTGCCGCCTCCAGAGGGGCCGCTCACCTGAAAGAAGAACAAAAAAAAAGCCGTCGGCAGCCACAGACCCAGCTGGCTGGAGATTTCGAACGCCGTGCGGCCCCTCAAATCTCACGCCAAATCCTCTCCCTCCCAGCCACGCACTGGGAAGGACCCACCCAAAAATAAAAGGCATCTTTGCCCTAAAGCACGGTGGGAACCTGCTCCCCATGGGGGAACACGGGATGTGGACAACACCTCAGCCCCTCCCCGGATGCTCCCGG
>NW_009715912.1:0-280 GCF_000703405.1 Apaloderma vittatum | reverse complement strand
AAATCTTCAGGTCCTCTTATCAGGGTCAGGGAGCAAACCCAGGGTGTTTTGGGGCAGGGAGCACTGCTGCAAGCAACCACAACCCAGATCCGGACACACTGGTTTTGGCAGGGGTGGGGTGCAGAGCACATCCCCAAATCGCTCCCACCTGTACAGAAGCCGGGGAGCCCCCGTCCAGAACCATTTGGGGACAGCAAACGGCTTCCCCCAGGGCTCCCAACCCAGGCACGCTCGCCGGGCAGAGCGAGCAGGTCCTTGCCCAGTGACCCCCTGTCAATGC
>NW_009715911.1:0-19361 GCF_000703405.1 Apaloderma vittatum | reverse complement strand
CCTCCAATACTGTCTCCAATTCTGGTGTCCCTACCATAAGAGAGACGTGTATCTGTTGGAGCGTGTTCAGAGGAAGCCACAAGGATGATCCAGGGGCTGGAGCAGCTCTGCTATGAGGACAGGCTGCGGGAGCTGGGATTGTTCAGTCTGGAAAAGAGAAGACTTTGGGGGGGCCTAATAGCTGCCTTCCAATACCTGAAGGGAACCTACAGGAAGGCTGGGGAGGGACTTTTTACAAGAGTGTCCACTGAAAGGACAAGGGGAAATGGGTTTAAGTTGAAGGAGAATAGATTTAGATTGGACCTTAGGAAGAAATTCCTCTGTATGAGGGTGGCAAGACTTTGGAATAAATAGCCCAGAGATGTTGTAGCTGCCCAATCCCTGGAGGTGTTCAAGGCCAGGTTGGACGGAGCCTTGAGTAGCCTGATCTAGCTGAGAGGCGTCCCTGCCCATGACAGGGAGGTTGGATTAGATGATCTCTAAGGTCCCTTCCAGCCTAGGCCATTCTATGATTCTGTGATTCTTTGATTTCTCTCCTATGGCTGTCAGGGATATACGAAGGCTGTTTTGCATCTAGCACAGGTTCTTAATTGTCTCAACAGGAGAGACAGCCATGTCCAAGAGAGAACAGCAGCCTTGTGATAATGAGATGTCAAGTGCTACCCTCAGGTGATGGAACAGGCTAGCTATGGTCACTCAAGCTGTCCAGTAGTAAGGAGCTGTAGCCTGTGGAACAAATCCTTAGTTTGTTCCACATTAAAAATATTTTCCTGTACTATTTTTGAGAGATTAGTTTTAACTGAGGCCATTTTGCTGATCTGCCTTACAAGGATCCTCCAAAATAACCATGGAAGGCCAACCCACAGGAGCAGCACTGCTCAACATATAGCGGGCTCCAGGTGTATTCACACCCATTCCACAGAAAAACCTTTCTCCTCCTCCTCCTCACACCCATCAAAAGGCACACACAGGTGACACAAAGGGGCCAAGGCTGTTTTTGCCATGATTTGTGTGTGGCTGCCAGCCACCCCAGCAGCACATGTTGTGAGGTATCACCGCTGCTCCTGTGAAGCACCGGCACACCTGCCTTTGCCACACACTGAGGAAAGATGATGATTGCTCTTCCTCCACATAGCAGGTCACCACCTGTCCTCTTCATCTGATTTTTCTCTTTACTCTCAGTTCAACGTTTCCCGATTTAGTGTCCTGTGATACTTTAGCTTTGATGCATGTTCCAACATGTGCTTGAAGAAAAAGGAGCAGGCAGAACTGCCTCTTTCCTTTGACAACTGTCATGTGGCTACTCATCATTATGGAAAACTGGAAGCTCCAGAACAACATTTCTAAGAATTTTTAAGGCAATTCTGTTGTTCTGGCAAATGTCCAGTAATAATCCACATGCAGATGTGTCTTTATTAACAGTGAGGGGCATTTGCACTTCTTAACTTCACAGTATTAAAAGCATCCTGGACAACGCAGATAAAACTTGTTCTCTTGTGATGGCTGGCGAGTGACAGATGTGACTTGAGGAGTCAGATATTTGCTACTGCGTCACATGCCTCAATCCCACAGCTGATGCAAACATTTCTCACAGTTGCTGATGTCAGGACAAACCTTCAGTGTGGACTGGGCACTGGAGCCAGCCTTGCTGACGGGTGAGTCAGTGGGACGCACCGCAGCGGCAGGAGATTTGTGTTGCATCGCGGGGCGGTCGGTGTCCAGACCTGGCGCTGTCTGGGCAGAGGAGAGCGTGTTGTGGAGCCACCCTCTGTATAGCCCAGCCCGAGTGCCCTTTCTGCTTAAGCTTACCCCGGGCAGAGATCATTCTCAGCTGGAATGATTTCAGAGCAGGCATGTGCAGCGTGCTCTCTGCTACTCTCCGCTTCTCTGTGCAGGAGAGAGCCACGGCTGTTTTTTTGTTTTGTGCTTCAGCGCTGAAGGCTTTGAAGCACAGAACAGAGGTGGAAGGAGTATCAGCGTTCAGGGTATGTCTGCATAGCTTAGTCCTCGCCAACCAGAGAAACTCCAGAAAGATATGTGAGAACAACCCATGTGTATATGTTCTATGAGATCTCAGAGAATAAGCTATCATAAAATTGTGTAAAATCAGAGGCTAAACTCAACAGCAGATCTCCTGAGATTGGTTGAGACTCATCTCTTTTATACGAAGGCCATAGCTGCTGAAAGGGTATGACCCAACTGCTTGCTTCTGCCCCATACCCTCCTTTCCTTTGGACATGTTTAAATCTTATTGATGTACACTGACTCCAGTCAGGGATCTGATTCAAGTTAAATGCTGCTCCTTTCTTCCAGATTGCTCTTGACCTTGATCAGATTCTCCAGCCAGTAGAGAGCAGCAACTCAGAAGTCAGCAATAAGACAAGGAAAGTGGAGGCCGGAGCACGAGGGGCAATGGAACATCTTTAAGCAGCAGCAGCACTGGTTTATGCTGGCTTAAAATGGCTGTGAAGCTGTGGAAGAACTTTCAGTGCGTACAGTGCAGGATAATCATGACCAAAGAAATAACATAGAGCTCGAACCTCTTTTTTGGTTTTTGGTTTTTTTTTCTTATGTAGCTCTTTTTGTCTGGGCTCATTGATGCCACTGTGAGGGTTAAATTGGAAGGCTCACACTGGAAATTATTTCTAGGCTATTTCCTGGAACACGAGCTAGCCATGAGACGAACCTCTAAAGGTCACTCTTCTGTGAAGAGCTGTGAATCACCTGCATTTGCACTGAAGGGTGCAATACAATTCCCTTGGTTGCTTTCATTCTTACAGCAATTCCACCACATATAAGTCCTGCAGGACTCCTTAGCATGTTGCTGATTGAGGAAGATCAGGGATCTGTGGATAATTTTCTTTCAGAAGCTGCACGGATGTCTGTGCCAGTGCTTCTACAAGTCTGTATCTACTGAAAATAAAATCCAGGCATGTAGCAATACAAGTCTCAGTATTGCAGCCTGTTTACTGTCGTACAGCCTTTTGCACTGCTACCTGTTGCTTATCCACGCTCCCAGGCCCCTCTAGTCAGGAGTTGTTTCTGTTTAGTGATCTGAGAACAGAGGCAAGGAGCTGTGCCTAATCCCAGCCTCAACACCCAGTAGGCACACAGCCTGGGGTGAGGCACGCTCCTGAGTCTGTGCTGGGGAATAGAGAAGATCCTCTCTCAGGGGCCATGAAGCCCACCTCAAAACGACGTGTTTTCTGAGAGACAGTAGCTTTGCCTGATGAGTTTCTAACGTGCAGCTCCTCTTTCAGTGTGCACGTGTTGCTCAGTGTGCCGACTCCTCAGAGGTGAGTGCTGGATTTCCTCAACACGCGCATCCCGTTCGGGCATGGCTGCCTTCCCCAGCCTGGCTTGCTCCCGCCGCTCTTACTCACTGGGTTTCCTAACGCTGAGGGAACAAACGAGGGGACGGCCAGTCTGTTTGTGAGCTGGGTGTGTGCTGACAAGTGTTGCAGTGCTTCTCACCTTACTGACCCGTGTGGCCCAAGGCTGGGGAGTGTTTCTCTGGAGAAAAACCTCAGTCCTTTCTGTTATGTAGAGGATGTGCCACAACATCCTTGCTGCACCGGCGTGACTCCTGTGCCCGTATGGCCTAACACTGGTGTAAAACCACTGCGAACGCAACAAGAGCAAACCTCCTCAGGCTCAGCCCTGTTTTGCTGTGGTCCCTAAGGACTGGCACGTGTTTCTGTGTCGGCAGAGAGGACACTTGAGTTTGGGATGAGCAGGGCATAGAGGAAAGCCCAGTAGTAGACCCTGGTGCGACAACATAGGATTGAACAGATTCCCTCTGCTTCAGTCTGTGCTAAGACCGATTTTGAAAAATGTCCCCACGGTCCCCACATTTTGCTGTGTTTACAAACTCAGAGGAGCGTAGTGAATGGTTTAGCTGTTGGTGGTCTTCTCTATGCTGTGCCAATTTGTTTGGTTGCTACGAGCTGAGCTGTATCACTTCTGCGTTCTGTCCCAGGGGCAGGTGAAAGGAGGGGGAGGCCTCTGGGAAAGCCAGAGGGTGGGGCTGCCGAGCAGCTTGTCTGGGGAGAAAGAAGAAACCCAGGCGAGCAGCGTGTGGTGTTGGTGGAAGCAGGCGACCTTCATAACACCTTTGCTCTTCAGCTCATGCGCTCTGTGTTTATTTTGCACACTGCAATCAATCTGGGGACAGCAGCAGAGGGACTGGAGGATCACAGTGCTGCCACCGTGCTGCGGCCATCGCGCTGTGTCACTCATGGAGTTCGGCGGTGCACTGCCAACCCTCGTGTTCGGTTTGTCACCGTCCCCATTGCGCTTTCCTGGTTCTTTGCACTAGCACGTTCGGGGTGAGTGTGCCACTTTGCAGGAGAACGATGCCTGTTTAAGGCAGCGTTTGTTTAAGCAATCGTGAAACATTTGTATTCACAGTGCGTTTTGTTAGCACCCTTCTAATTTTAGCCTAAACCGATTTTATGGATTTGACTTCAAAGTGTTATTTATAAAAAGAATGACTGAATCCGTAAGTGCTTAACAGCCATGAGTTAATCTTGGGAAAGTCATTTAATGATGCTAAAGCACTGATCAGTCCAATATGTTTACAAATTGGGCACGAAGTCATGTTGATCTGGTTTAAATTGCGTGCCTTGTCTTTCAGATTGGCTTGTTTTACTAGCTTTTTTTTTTTCCCCTGACATAAACCGGTCCCTTGGACCATGTGAATAGGGATATGCGGAGGCTCTATCTCATAGGGTGTTCATTCTGTCTCCGCAGGCTGCCCTTTTTCTGTCTCCACGGCAATAGATGCATTAATGCACTCTCAGGAAACAGCCTGCCGTTTAAAATGCTCCTTTGTAAGTGCAGCTTCGGTAGCTTGGAGAGCTGACTGCGTAATGTGAAAAGATTTTTTTTTCAGTGCTAGAAAAATCAGGGGGAAGAAAGAGTCTGAGTTTATTTAGCTAGAGCTACGTTGTCCTGAACTTCTGGCAGTTGTATTTCCTGGTGCAGTTGTTAACTTTCCAAAGAGTTTATAATCTAAATGGGCAGATAATCGAGCCTTACCTCAAGCAGGAGTATTAAAGGCTGGTTTAGAGTCATGATGCAGCCTTTTGAGCGGGAGCAGTTGCCTTAATGCTCTTGCAGGTGAAACTCAATTGTTTCTCTCGCTGACTTATCATAGAAACCCCCTCAGCTCTTAAGGGAGCACAGGCTGGTGGGAGCAAAAAGTCTGCCCATCTCACTCCTTAGGTGATATCCTGAGAGACGTGCTGGACAAGATAAAAATAGTTCAGGATGCAACACAGTGGTTCCATGAGGATATGGCTGGCAAGTGCCCTGGAAATGGGCATTACATGCAGAACCTGAAGACCAGGCAGAGCGCAGCAGGAGTTCACACTGTATGGGAGCGAATCCGTCGGTGGTGATGGGCTCCTCTGCTGCTGAAGCTGTTTGCTTCCCAGAAAAACTCTTTCCTGCCCAGTTGGCTGACTCCAGCCAGCCTCTCGATCTGCTCGTGACAAAGCATTCACACAATCCAGAACATTCATCTTCCTTTGCTCTGGGCAGCGACACTAAATACAAGTGTGTTCCGCTATACATACTCGAGTGTGTCTTCTTGACAGCTTCCGTGCCAGCTCTTTTTGCTCTTGTTCAGTGGCAAAACTTCTTCTGAGTCTTTACACAAGTTTCTGATTCCTCTCTTGACAGAAAGGAACAACAGTACAATTACATAAGAGCCCTTTTTCCCCTTCAGGAAGGACAGAGTGAAAATCTCCAGGGATATCTGTTTGTCTTTTGGCAGTGCCTGGTAAATGCTTAAGCACTGTCGATATTAAACAAGCTTGCTTGGAACTGGCATTTTAGAAGTAACAAATACTATGTTTGGTGGTATTCTCTCAACTAACGTCTCTTAGGTGCTGCTGCAAAGACTCATGGTGTGGTTGAGAAGGAGGAACAATTTTAATCCCTGCAGATAATAAATATGTCTAGAAGATTTTGAGTAATCAGCTGTAAATGAGGACAACCATCACGGCTGCATGTATTTGAAGGGGCATTTAATACTAAAATGCTGCTCAGGAGCCTCGGGCAGTATAAGAAATGTGCAGGGACATCAGTGATGAACGGGACTGGGTTTTGAGGGTGCCCCGCAGGGTCATGCTCCACAGCAGTGACACACCTTAAAAATGACAGCTTGGCAGTGACTGGCTGTCAGCCTGCCCAGCACCTTCAGGCAGCCCTGCACAAGGTGTAGCAGCATAAACTCAGCCCCTGGGATTTTCGCAACAAAACAACGTTGGATCTCTCCCTCCATGTGGTCATTACCCTGAAGGCAAGGTGACAGATCCCACCCAGTGAGCAGTACGGCTCGTCGAGGACGTTAATGGAACATTTGCTTGATGGTGTTTGAAACAAATCACCTTATTGGTATATTAGATGTGTCCAGCCCCTGCTCTGGGGTGTGCCACGAATTGCACATGAGATTACTACAGTGGGAAGTACTCTTAAAAAACTAATTGACTTTGCATTAAGGGAGGTGTTCGTATGTCTCTGAACTAATTCAATTAAATGGTGTAGGCAGTTTCATTTTTGTTCTTAGCCAGTTTTACTTCCAGCTGTTGTTCCAGGGATTTTTTTTTTTACCTTTTTCTCATTGAACTTAAAGAACAAACAACAACTCTCCATTGCTCTAGGCATTTTGTTCCTTAAAACTTCCCTTTGCTAAATGTTGAATCAAATTTTCACAGGCATGATTTGCATTGCTTCGCACTGGTACTTCTGAATGGCACTTTGGGAGTTTCTCTGGGTATTTAAAAATACTTTCATACTTCTTTGGGTTATTTCAGGGAAGGGAAAATTTTCGTAGAAAATCAGTAGGTTATTTAAGTGTATTTGCATTTTACCAACAGAAAGTTAAAACATTAATTGTTGTTTAATAAACTCCAGATCAACCACAGGTATTATGAAAGCAAAGACAAAGATTTCTGTGCTCTGAAACAATGTTCCTTCCCCGTCTACACACAGATGTTTTCCCCTAACAGTTTATTTTTTCCTTTTCTCTATGTAAATATTACGGGACTGTGATGTAAGTGTTACAGATTGCATGAGTTTTCTTCTGAGGTGTTTGGAATTAGACTAGTGCTTAACAACTTAATCATTTGTGGGATGTGTTTTCATTAACGGTTGACTTTCTTGATGTGAGCAGACTTGTTTGCTGTGGTTGCACTTGACTTTGCCTTCGGGAAGGATGTTGGCCTCTGCTCTGTGGCTCCTGGGCAGTGTGTGCTGGTGCAGTTGGCTGCTCCTAACTTCTTGGTTTGGCAATGAAAATTGTGGGGGCAGTACATGACTTGGGTCAATGTGTTTTGGGAATGATGGCAAATTTATCTTTATTGCAGGGAAAAGAAGCTGATCACTTTCGTATAATAAGTGTCTGTTCTTTTGCTCTTATTAAGCGGTGTGCAAATGCGTTTTTAGGAACTATCCTCTGGAAAGGCTTAGCTTTGGAGTGACTATCTTCCATTACAATAATGCAATACTTTGCTCCTGGCTTGTCCAGTCTGTCACTGTGGATTTCCCCATTGCTCCTAAGGAATTACAGTGATGGGAGGAAGAAGTATTGTGCCCAGCAAAATAATGGCAGGGGGTTCCAGCTTCTCTCAGAGCTATTGAGGTACCTGATGCTCACTTTAACTGTGTTTAAGTGTCCAAATTTTTCTGAGGATCTAGATCAAAAACATTTGCTCAACTGTAGCTGGAATAGGTCAAGTCCTGACCTCTGTTGTACTCATGAAAACCCATACGAGTTACTCAGGCTTTACACAGCAGCATAGAGCAGAGCCTGAATCAAAGTGGTCGCTGAAAAAACCAACATGCTGCTGAATCCCATTTGTTGCTGTAGAAGGAGTTTTGCAAGTGAGATTTCTTAGTACAGAGCTTAAAGACAAGGATGGTCTGGCCCTAGATTCCTTTGTCTATGCTGGGTTGTTCCCTGTGGTGCATTTAATAGCTTCGATCCCAGCCCTGTCTACTTTAACTTGAAATATGCCCAGCTTCAGGTTTTCCCCACTCATGTTGGTTATATTAGTTCCCTTTGAAGGAATCGGGACAGGATGATAGGAACTGGAATTAAGGGATCCCTTTCCTTAGACTGTTTATAGTCAAATTCTGTCTTGCCTTAATGAAGAGAGGAGTGTAGTCTGGTTTAAAAAGCCAAAGGGGGCAGCAGCTTTAGTCCTGGCACACCAGCCAAATTCCCATTTCTGCAGTTCTGCCCCTGCACACAAAGGTGTGGAGCCGCAAATGTAAGAGGTGGAGACACTCAAAACATGGGAGTGAGAGTCTCCCAAAGTCGAGGGAGCCAGGAGAGTCATCTGGTATGTGGTCCGTGCTTTTACACAGCCACCTCCTGGCTGTGACACAGACCCTGGGGCTTCTGTCCCAAATCAGGGCTGCCAGCTGCTTCCCTGGAGCAGCACACACTGCTGGCTCTGCCACTTTGGGGACATCTGATAGTGGTGTGAGGCCCTATAGGCTCATATCTTAAATATTGCTCCTAGAAACACACAGGAGGTCACCCAAGGCCAAGTGCTGTCCTCAAGAAGCATTTGGCAGGCCTGACAACATGTTTTGCTCCTCAATCTTTAGCTTCTCCAGAAACAAACCTTAGTGTCCCAGAACCCATCTTTAAGCCTCCATCTTCTTTCTCATTAATTCCTCACGTGTGATTATTATTCTTGTTGATCCACTGCAGAGGACTCACTCTCTTGGTGTAGAAAAACCAATTTTTTATCCTGTCATCACCTTATTCACAAAATACCCCACAACTGAGAGTTGGCACTCACGCAGCAGCCGCCCTCCAGAGATGAGTTCCTTCCAGTCCCACGACAGCGTAATCCTTCCACAAATGTGGGAAAAGCCTGGCACTCCACATCAACGTGAGGCTGGGACTGCCCACAAGGCAGATGTCCTCCCTGAAGCAGGATGGGCAGGGAATCCTCCCTCTCTGCTCTGGGTCTTGAAGAAAAGGCCCTGTGTATTTAAGATCTGCTCTCATCAATGGTCAGAAACGTAGTGGAAAGGCCTGGAACAGACCTGCTTCTTCCCTTTTCCAGTTCAGTGAGACCAAAGCAAAACTGGTTCTCATTTGGCTGGTTTTCAGTGCCTCATTCACAATGAGATGGAGCAGGGGAGAAGAGGACCTCAGCCCAACTTCCAGTGGGCCAGCTCGAAGGCTGAGCTCTCCTCTTGATCTGCACGGAAGCAGCTCCAGGACATGGGTGTGATGCTCAGGCTGACGGGGAGAACAGAGGAGCCTGCCACGGAGACAGAGAATGCAGCTGGCAGAGCTGCCTGCATAGCTTTTTTGCCCAGCACCCAATTCAGGAGGGTAAAAAGTAATGGAGAAAGCAACATACTGTGGAAAAACATAGGATTCACAGGAGCGTTATCAGGGCTGACGGTTCCTTCTGTCTTCTTCTGCAGCGCAGCAACTGGCTGTTGGAGAATGGCAGTGGGGCACACGTGCATGATTCTGTAACATCTCAGCTTCGCTCTGGTCACCAAATGCTGGCTCTCCACCACCTCTCTATCCTGTTCCATTTGAAGTCCTCTTTTCCCTGCTCCTCCCAGCAGCACAGGGGTGGAGGTGTGTTGTTGGGCCACTGTGCAAACCTCAGTGAGGCAGCTGAAAGAAGTCCTGACCCACTTTTACTATCCGGAGTCAAACTGCCTGAAGTCCAGCCTGCAGTCCCTATTTGGGAGCAGTCGTATGAGCTGGTGTTGGGGGCAGCATTTGTCCTCCCAGATGCAGATCTGGGCATGCTTGGTTTAGGCTTTGCTGAACCAACAGCATATAAAATCTCGGCTCCATTTTTTGTTGGCTTAGAGAGATGCCAAGAACAAGGTTCTGTATCCAAGGTGGCCTGAGCTAGGGTCCTGCCGAGTAGCTCACTTCCCAAGTAGAAGGATAAAATAGCAATTAAAATAAGATGTTCCTGTACTGTTTTGTCTAGAGAACATTTAATTCTGCCCACAATGTAGTCTTTAATGCCACAGTCATATATAGAAAAAATCCAATTCAGTGTTGTCCCAGGCCTCTCTGCAATGGAACTATTATCATTTTCAGTACTACTGGGAAAAAAGTCAACTTCCAACTCTTCCTGGAAACCTGCAATGGTGTTTTCTAGCCTGCCCATGCAGATGGTCATAACAGATCAGTGGCCAGAGATGGTGTGCTTCGCTCTCTCTCGAGCAGCAGCCGCAATGGACTGAACGCAGGGGCTGAGAGTGTTTTGCTGCTGACTTGAATTTGGCACTGGAGAGAGCCCCAGTGACCTGCCTGTGACTCGTGGTGTTGCTGTAGGCAAATCACTTCTTTGTCTCTCCATTAACCAGCTGAAAGAGCTGTTGGAGAATTCAGTTCTTTTGTGCTTTAAGAATCTAAACGGATTAGTTAAGTATTAGATGTTTAAGAATCATCTTTGAGTTTAGTCTTTGGTCCAGCAGTGTTACGGTCAGGCTGAGACAAGAAGCACAGAGTATTATCTCTATGTATACTCATAGAACCGTCCAAGTATAGAGCCAATAATTGTGATTAATACCATCTACACAGCGAACACGTCCAGTCCTGACATGTTTCAGAATGGAAAAAGCTTATCAGTTAAACGGAGAAAGCTCCAGCCCTGCTGATAAGAAACTGTGGAGATGTGGGAAGCTTGGTCACACTGCCTGTCGTCTTGTACCTCTTGCTTTGGACTGTCCATTAAAAATATTGTCTTGCTTCACTGTCTGAATTTAATGCAGTAAATGGATTCTGCTGTGCAGTGTGATGAGTTCCACAAAGATCACGCCCACAAGGATAAGAACCATCAAGCAGTTGCTAGTGGTCTGTAGTCATGGAGCCATAATCTGCCTTCAGATCCATCAGTGGAGCTAATGCTCTGTAAGATTTACTCCAGAATGACAGAAGAGAAAATTTTCCCCACTCTGGTCTTGCAGCACTTGCTGAGGGTCCTTCCTTCTGGAAGCAGTAGATGCAGGAACTTTGGATGGAACCAGCGATTCAAGAAATCAACTATTTTATTTATCCTTGAGCCAAACAAACGCACATCTCTTTCTAGAGCCAACCTCCAGAACATCAGAGATTGTGCATTTAGTCTCAATTCTATGTAAAATAATCCAAATAGAGCTTGTAATGGCTTCATAAACAAGAGCCGTTTGATTTCTAACCCCACAGCTGCTATTACTAGAGTGTGATGTGTGAACCTTCTGTCTATTAATCCCTGGAAGATGCATGGCTTTGCAGTGAGGGGGCGTTTGGCAGAGTGTGAATCAAACCATCACTGATTTCCTCATCCTTTGTCTTCACGTGTAGCCTGTAAATGACCGTGTTAAATAGGTGTGGACAGTAAGTATGAGAAGCCATCTGAACAGAACTGTGAAACAAAAGGCTCTGTGTTCTCAGATGATGAAGAGAACGATTCATTGGATTGTGTGTCCATGAACAAAAGGCCCAAAAAGAAGGATCAACCCCTTGAGGTACTTCTGTGTTGTCAAGGCTTCTCCTTCTATGACATTCCTTGAATCTTCAACTGAATGAGCATCTCTCTTTAGTCTAAAAGCCCTCCCTTGCCCCTTGAGTCCAAACAATACATTTCTGTCTTTAAAGGGTGGGTCTTGCTATGGGTTGCCTCACTTTTCTGCACGTTTGGATTTCCTGAAAGAGGTCTGAATTCCTGCCTGTGGAGGTGATAATTATACAGGGCATCGGAGTTTTATCTGAATTGCAAAACTTGGATCTAGCTAACTTGGAGGTATTTGGGTGAGAGGATTTGTCTATCAACTGCTAGTTGATTTTTCATGTCTGTAGAGGAAAACATATCCTCACCCCCAAGGCTGGATAGTTAGTCTTAGAACAGCCCGTGCCCACAGCCAGAGGCTCAAGTTCAGAGCCCAGTCCCTCTCGCTAGAGCTCACACCCAGCCAAACCCCACCAAAACCAGCTGCAGTTCTTACTTCCTAACGCCGACAGCTTTTCAAATCAGGCACTGTATTAGCAAGTATGCTTTCAGTTGCTTCGTGTAAACCGAAGAACTCGAGGAGACGCAGATCTCACATCACAGTTAGCTAAAAGCAATTTTAGCAACATTTTGTTGTGGAGGAACTAAAACCTCCGTGGGAGATGCTGTAGGCAAAGACTCCTTCCCAGCCGGGGGAGGGAGGATGGAGCCACAGCCAGCAGCTCTCAGACCAGAGCCCAGAGATGTCCACCACGGGGCAGCTGGCTGTGTTCCACCCTCCCCTCGGCCCAGCATGAGGGAGCAGAAGTGGTGTGGTTTGGTTAGCAGTTTTGTGTCCTTGGGCTGGGCTCTCACCAAAACTAGGCTGTGCTGCTCTTACCGTGGAAAGATGCAGCCTCTCTAGCTCCTCTCAGAGCTGTCCAGCAGCCTCCCAAAGGAGGCAGAACTATTCATTCCTGATTTAAGCGTCTTTACTGTGCAATTCATGGCTGCTTGGCTTTAAGAGCCACCTGGCTTCGCAAAATCAGCCTTCCCCCAAGCTGCTCTGCTTGTCCGGCTGTGTCACCGGGCTCCAGGTTTGTAGGCAGCAACTCTGAGCCAGGAGCCACGGAGTCTGGTGTGGTGCAGGATCCCCGACTGCCACGCACAGCAGCTTTCTCCCTCAGCTATTCTCCTCCAGCTGAGCCTTCCTGGGTGCAGCTGCCCCACATCCAGGTGTGTTGTGGTTTTGGGGGGATTCACAGTGGGAACTTGGCGTAAGATTTCAGGTTTGGAAGGTGAGGGGAGGTGTCACATTAATCCTATCTCTGCAAGAAACTGCCTTGGCTTATGGGCAGAAGCTAGAAGAGACGGAGGTTTAGATAGGAGTCTAAAATAAACCAAACTCACTGTGCTGTGGTTCCTTATCTATATGAATATTTATACATTGCTGCACCACAGGAATGTGGAAACACGCCGTGATCTTGAGTTTGAAAGTCCTTATAGAATAGAAATTGCAAAGTGCTCACTTAGAAATGGTGAGATCCTGTCAGAGTCTTACAGGTAAATAGGTTGATGCTGTTAAAGAAACAAGGCTTTGGGTATTTATGGAAATGGAGTACAAGAGCTTCCCAGGCCTTGCAGTGTCGCATGATGCTGTGACAGGCTTCCACATGGAGAATTTGTGCTCCTCCACAACATCTGGTAACTCTTTCTTTTTGTGAAGCTCCCAAGACACGACGCCACGCCAAAACTCTACTGACAGGAGTATGAACTGCAGATTAGAGTTTGGGGTTTTTTTGTCTGTTTGTGTGGGTGTGTGGGTGTTTGTTGTTTCCTTTTTTTTTTTTTTTTTTGCCAGTCTAACTAATTTCTGTCTCAGTCTGGAGAATGGGGTTAATCACAGTAAACCAATTTGATGGAGTTGGTCTGGCTCCTCCTGGGCATCCAGGGCTCCTTTTTAAAGCTCTCTGCATCAGCTGACTGCAAGGCAGAATTGCAAGTCGGCTTCTAAAATAATTTCAATGGGTTGTGTCTGGCCTGACTCCCAAGCAAGAGGCTGATCTTTTGAAAGAATTCTGCCTCATGAGAATTACAGGCCCAGTGCCTCAGAGGTGCCGTCAAGATGGGTGAGTTTTAAGGAAAGAAGAAATGTTTCCTATTATGCTGCTGATGTTTTCTCTTGCTTTCCTGCAGGCACCGCCTAGGACCCTTAGACCTCGCTTCAGGAAGAAAAGTACCTCGTCCTCTGCCACTGAAACAATGTGAGTGCAATGAGCCAATAGCACCAAGATCCACAGAATGTCTCTCTTCTGCCTTAAAGAGCTACTCGTTAATAACGTAGGAAACAGCAGTGGGATGGATGTGCTTTGATGTACAGCGTTGTAGACATGGCCTTTCTCTCTCCTCTCTCTGTATCCTTCTGTTACACGCTTCTCACGTTCGTCCGTGACGTGGGTGGGACGGTCTGGCAGACACCTCCGGGTTAAGAGTCCTCGTTCCGTTCGCAGAGCGTTACACCCCGTCGCACCAGTCCCGTCAGGCTGCACAGTTCCAATTCTCATTTGTGTCTGCACAGCTCTAGCTCTGTGAATGCACAGCGGAAACAAAACTAATCGGTCACTCATGATGATACATCGACAGAGTATTTATTTATGGCTTGATCGTTAATGAAGTGGATATGCAGAAGCCACGGATTTCTCTTCCTTCCCTTCCTCATCAAGACTGTGAATGATGTCACCAATGTCAAAATACTTTGACTGTACAAAGTGTCTGAGATCGATTAGCGAAAGCTGAGCTGCAGCTCTGTTTCTCTTTCTGTAAGTAAATCACGTGTTCTGAGAAAATCATTGCGCTAAAAACCACACAGAACCACTTACAGAGGACGAGGAAGACATGCGAGAGAAAATAAATGGTTTCAATGATGAAATGAAGAGGGAGTCTTAATATTGATCAGCCTCAGCCAGGAGAGTATTGTGTGGAAAATTATGGTGGCTAGAAGATCCAGATTGTATCGCTTGTGGCAGATGTTCTACTGCCAGTTTCAAAGTGTGAGCCAGCCAGGCTTGTCCTTGCTGCAGCGACAGAAGTTAGAATCGCTTTAGCGACACACTTCCAGGGGAAAAATATGCACCTTTCTCCCCTGCCTGCAAGTGTCAGTCCCTGTGCCCCGCTTTCCTCGTGAGGTGCTGCTGATTTACTCGCTCGAGCAGAGCAGGGCACTGGGTCTGAGCTGCTTTTTGAGTTTCACCTGTAGCGTGGAGTCTGGGTAGAACCACGAGAACCCAACAGAGGTGGCGTATTTGTATCCGTATATAAATGAGAAATATAAAAGAAGAGGAAGACGTGGTAGGGTTTGTGTATTTGTGCTTCAAGTTGGTGTCTCTTGTAAGTGTTGAGCATGTGAGATTCACACATAAATTAATTACGTGGCCCTTTGTGTTTGCTCTTGGACCTGTCACATAGAGTAGAAAAACATTTAGCGTTACGTAGAACGTGCTATCACTAACGGATCCTACACGGGCCTGAGGATGAACAGTTCTGTTAATCCAGATCAGGTGCAGCAGCCCAGGATGCCAGCAGCCGGCTGGAGTGTTTATAAGGCTCAGAGATAAATCTGAAGCGGCCTTTGAAACCTTTTCTCTGCTGGGTACACATCCATAGCCCAGCTGTCCCCGTCTGATGGATCTCTGAGGCCTCCCCTGGAGCTTCCTGTACATGCGGGGAAGGGAGAAATAAATTAATCGCACGCACAAATGTTTATCTGACCTGGCTAGGAAGTGGAAAAAGCAAGCAAGTATTTCCTGTGTCTGCCACAGTATTTGGCTTCATTACCTGAGAATTTTATTTCCTTTACATGTGCTAATTAAATCTGATTTCGCAATGGGCAAGAAGGAAAAGGTCTTCAGAAAGTAAATTGGAAAAAACCAACCAACCTGTCTAAATAGCAGTTACAGAAGATTCAGTCCTTGGAAGATAGTCAGCAAAAGCTTTGAGAAGCTAAGCTTGTGTGTTTTACTTTTAACCAGCTTTTGAGTTTATTTGATTTCTTTTGGCAAACATTAAAAAGAAATAGAAAAACTGCCTGCAGTGTTAGCAGAAAATTAAATCCTGTTGCAAGCAAGCTATGTTTCCCTGCTATGCAATGGGCTGCGTAAGATAAAAAAGAAGCTGACAAGTTTGCACTCAATTATGCCAAAAAACCCCAGTGACGTAGAGCTACATAACATCTGACAAACTCTATTCTCAGACACGCTGTATTAACATTGATTCTCACTAAAATTACTAAATGTGCGTCTAATCTGCTGTTTTACTGTAAACTTGACTGTTTAGCATTTCTTAAGTGCTGAGGTGAAATTGTTGACAAAGGGAGTTGCCTTATATCTCTCAAAACGTTCACTGTATAAACGAGAAAAATAAACCTTTTCATATCTCTGGCAAAAATGTATTATCAACCGAGCTGTACATTTGTGTATAGGTAGACAAGAAATGTGAATGCCTCACCACGTCCGCTTAGAATCACAGAACCACAGAACACCTTCGGCTGGAAGGGACCTGTAAAGGTCATCCAGTCCAACCCCCTGCAGCGAGCAGGGACATCTCCCACTAGAGCAGGCGCCGGCGTTGCGTGCACAGGAGGGAACGGGCATCTGCTTTTGCTTCCTCACCTTCCACACGCAGGCTGGTTACAGGGGTTGCGCCAAGTGAGTCGCTTCGCTCTTTGGGCAAGGGCCTTCCTTCGGAACCAAGGCCCGGCCGCCAGGCCTTTTGTTCCAGCTTCCCTCTGGAGCCCCGTCCAGCGAGTCGCCTCCCTGCTCTGCTGCTGACCCCTCCCGGCAGCCCGGAGCAAAGAGAGGTCTGCACGGTGCTTTAGTTCCACCTGCGAATTGTGGCACTTCTTCAGCACGAATTCAGGCGGGGTATGAAGAGAACGCGCTCAGAGCGGCTCAGCGCAGCCCTTTGTGCCTCTTCCTCGTGGCAGGGGCCGTCGCCGACTGCTGAATCGGGATCGCGTCAAGTATGGACAAGATGGGCTTCGTGAGGGTTACTGTTACCCGGGAACTAATCCCCCGCCAATCGCAACGGTGCGGGCACAAACCCTGCACGGAAGAGGAGAGCCGGGCTGTTTGTTCCTGCCAAGGAGAAAGCTGCTTGGCCAGACGCGATGCTCCCCGGCCTCACGGAAAGAACCCGCTGCCTCCAACCGCTCCCCTGGAGCGACAAAACCCCCGAACCCGCGACCGAGCGCTCCCTGGTCACAGCCTCCTTTTTGCCGTTTGTTTCGGGTCCCCGTTTCGCGTCTAGCACCATGTTTGAAATAGCCGAGAACACTACACGATGGGATTTGCGTTTAGACACACTATTTAAGGGTTGTCCTTGTGCACTTCATGTGGTTTTTTTTCTGTGGTTGGTAGAAAAAGATCGGTGATGAAATGGTACAACACTTCACGCCTCACAAGGTTGGCCGTTACCACTGTATTCCAAAGGTTGATGTTTTGCTGGTTTTGTTACACTGCTTGATATACATCTTGAATAAAGTCTTAATCTTTTCATTAAAAAGTTTAAAAAAAACCCACAAAACAAAACATCTTTAGTCTGTTCAATGTATCTGGCAGGCCAGAATAATTACTTTGATCGCTGTATTATTTTTATCTCAATTCTGGCTCACTGTATATAGATGTATTCACTAAGTGCTGCATGTCCTTCAGAAATTCTTTCTGTATTATGAACTGGAAAAAAAAAAATACAGCTACTGAACACTCTGAGTAACTAGTGAATTCATTAAAATGCTACGGCCTTGTACAGCCAACCATCACTTGCTAGACTTGGCTTGGGAGCTGATAACTGGGGACTATCTGCTTAATAACACGTTAATTCTTAGTGAATGTTTTAAAGCTCCTGCTAGAAGCAACCGGTGTTCTTATGCTTGCTCAGGTATTGGCTCTGTAGAGAAAAGCTCCGCTCTAGCCCTCGGCTGCACTGTACTCCTCCCAAACGGCCCCGTCATAAATCCTCGGGTTTTACTCCACATCTGTGTGTGCTCAGAGATACGCTGGGGGAGGTATGACCACGCTTAAAGAGAGACTAAACAGGAACATACTCGGAGTTGGCTGCTTGAGGATGTAGCACAGGACCCAAAGAATATATTCTACCACTCAAAAAACCCCCAAACACTGTGAGGTACAAAGTGTGAGCCTCCTAATGAAGTTTGGTGGTGCTAAAATCAGTTATAAAAACTGCACGTAGTCATGACACAGGCTTTTTTGTGCTCTCTAGCGTGGAGACACAGCAACAGTTTAAGTGGTACGACGACAGGCAACAATTCCAATAAAGACCTTGCTCGGCTCTATGCCCTCCCCCAGGAAGCTCCATTCAATGAGCTACTGATAATTAAGGACACAGGAAAATATATCCTGGGGATATTTAAATGTTTCTTTCAAAAATTTTAAGCTTAAATATATGGAATTATTCACTTCTAATGATGTTTAGACTGTACTAAGCCCTGTACGTTCATTACAGATCGTCACAGGAAACCAGCAGATATCAGAACGTGCAGGTGATCTGCTAAATAAAATGAAACTGCAGCTCAAAAAAAATCTTGAATATTCCTTTATTTTGGGCATTGATAGCTGCAATTCTGATCAGATGATACGCATGCTTATTTGGAAAAGTAACAGGTATTACACATTTGTGTCCTGAAATTAAGACCACAGTTAGCACCACCTCTTTCCTTAGGGAGGTGCAAAAATGAAACCAAGGTTCCTATACGCGGAGATTTGTGCGATCGTGATACTTCTGGTAGGGATCATCAACATACCAATTTCTTCTTTTCCAGAAAGAAGTGGTCATTTTATCAAGAAGTTTACATTGCGTCCTAGTGCACAATGTGAACTCTCTCAAACGCTTCCTCTGGGCAGCTGACTTCTTCCACAGTTTCTTCTTATAACCAGCCTGTCAGAAAAAAATACACAAAAGACTTTGAAACAGGTTTTTGGAATATGGAAAGGAAAGCCAGGAGGAATCCGGTGTCCAGTTTTGGGCTCCCCAGTTCAGGAGAGATGGGGACCTAGTGGAGAGAGTCCAAGGGAGAGCTACGAGGATGATTAAGGGACTTGAACATCTCTCCTGTGAAGAGAGACTGAGAGACCTGGGGCTGTTCAGCCTTGAAAGGAGACGGCTGAGAGGGGACCTTATTAACGTAGAGAAATATCTGAGGGGTGGGGGTCAAGAGGAAGGGGACAATCTCTTCTCAGTGGTGCCCAGCAATAGAACAAGAAATAATGGGTTTAAGTTAGAACACAGGAAGTTCCACCTCAACATGAGGAGAAACTTCTTCCTGGTGAGAGTGCTGGAGCCCTGGCCCAGGCTGCCCAGAGAGGGTGTGGAGTCTCCTGCTCTGGAGACTTGCAAACCTGCCTGTTGGGTGGCTGCCCTGGGGGATCCTGCTCTGGCAGGGGGTTGGACTGGGTGATCCCTAGAGGTCCCTTCCAACCCCCAACATTCTATCGTTCTATGAATCCCTACCTTCAGAAGACGGGACTCTCTGCACAGAGCGTTTTTAAACCTCCACACTAGCTACTGCTCTCTAACGACAGGAAAATAAGCCCACTGACCGTAACAAACACGCTTGTGTTAACGAAAATCGCCTTACCTTTCTCCTAACCCACAGGCCGTTGTGCAGCCGGAGAAACCTTTTGACTACAGATTTTACACTTTTCCTCTTGCCCTTCCTCAGGCTGCAGTAGGTGAGTGTCCGCACGGGCTGCTGCAGCGCGCCTGGGAGCAGCGACGTGACGCTGAAAAACACCCCCAAAACGGGGAAAACAAGACAGGAATGAAACAGCTCGTTTTCCTCTGTAACGCTCGACGCCAGCTGTAGAACGGAAC
>NW_009715910.1:0-2089 GCF_000703405.1 Apaloderma vittatum | reverse complement strand
CTCCAAAATCCACAATTCCCGGGAGCTTTTCCCGCCCCGTGTTACCGTGGAAATCCGAGACGCTTTATCTCAGGTGAAAAAAAACCCACGACACCTCCCCTAGAACCTGAAGCCGTTCCCCAAATCCTTCAGGTTCTCCTCGTTTCTTCGTTTCCGCGCAGACTCACCCTTAAAAGGATCCGGTTTCTGCTTCGTGCCTTCTTTCTCGGTGAGCTCCTGGCGCCGCTTCTCGATTTTCTTATTCCTGTTGACGATGTACTCCTGGGAGGGGAGGAAATTCGTCGGCCCCCAGGCAACGGAAGGGAAGCCAGCGACAAAAGCGGAGCTGCACGGACACCAGCTCCTGTCAGATTCCTCGCGGGAGACCCCAAATCCTTGAGAAATGCCCCCAAATCTGTGGAAAATGGCCCCAAATCCTTGAGAAATGCCCTGAAATCCTCAAAAAATGCCCCCAAATCCTCAAAAAATGCCCCCAAATCCTCGGAAAATGGCCCCAAATTCTCGGAAAATGGCCCCAAATTCTTGGAAAATGGACCCAAATACTTGAGCCTCCAAATCCTTGAGAAATGCCCCCAAATCCTCGGAAAATGCCTCCAAATCCTTGAGAAATGCCCCCAAATCCTTGGAAAAGGGCCCCAAATCCTTCAGAAATGCCCCTAAATCGTTGAAAAATGCCTCCAAATCCTTGGAAAATGCCCCCAAATCCTTGAGAAATGCCCCCAAGTCCTTGGAAAGTGCTCCCAAATCCTTGGAAAATGACCCGAAATCCTCAAAAAATGCCCCCAATTCCTCAAAAAATGCCCCCCATTCCTTGGAAAACGGCCCCAAATCCTTGTGAAAAGCTCCCAAACCCTTGAGAAATGCCTCCAAATCCTTGAGAAATGCCTCCAAATCCTTGAGAAATTCCTCAAAATCCTTGGAAAATGTCCCCAAACCCTTGGAAAATGGACCCAAACCCTTGGAAAATGGACCCAAACCCTTGGAAAATGGACCCAAATCCTTGAGAAATGCCCCCAAATCCTTGGAAAATGCCCCCAAATCCTTCAGAAATGCCCCTAAATCTTTGAAAAATGCCTCCAAATCCTTGGAAAATGCCTCCAAATCCTTGGAAAATGGACCCAAATCCTTGAAAAATGCCCCCAAACCCTTGGAAAATGCCTCCAAATCCTTGAGATTGGAAAATGCCCCCAAACCCTTGGAAAATGTCCCCAAAAGGCAAGCGCAGCCCCCTCCGCTCTCCAGGTGCACCTGGAAATGCCAAAGCTACAGCTGGGAACCCCCCGAAACGAAGCCCAGAAATCCCCAAAGCCGGAAAAATCCCAAAATCCAGCCTGGGAATCACAGGTTAGGCCTGAAAACCCCCACAGGAAGCCTGGGAACCCCAAAACCAAACCTGGGAGCCCCCAAAATAAGCCCAGGAATTCCAAAATGACGCCCGGAAATCTCAAAATGAAGCCTGGGAATCCAAAATTAAACCTGGGAAGCCAAAAAACAAAGCCCAGGAACCCCAAAACAAAGCCTGGGAACTCCAAAATGAAGCCAAGAACCCCAAATTAATCCTGGAAATCCAAAAATTAAACCTGGGAACCCCAAAACGAAGCCCAGGAACCCCCAAATTAAACACAGAAAACCCAAAATTAAACCTGTGAACCCCAAAATTAAACCCAGGATTCCGAAAATTAAGCCGAGAATGCAAAATTAATCCTGGAAACCCCAAAATTTAACCTGGGAACCACAAAACGAAGCCCAGGAATCCATAATTAATCCTGAAAATCCCCAAATTCATCCCAGAAATCCCCAAATTAAACTCGGGAACCCCAAAACGAAGCCTGGAAATCCCCAAATTAAATGTAGGAACCCCCAAAGGAAGCTCAAGAACCCCAAAATTAAACACAGAAACCCCAAAACTAAACCTGTGAAGCGCAAAATTAAACCCGGGATTCCAAAAATTAAGCCGCGAATGCAAAATTATTCCTGGAACCCCCCAAATTAAACCCGGGAACCCCCAAAGGAAGCCCAGGAACCCCAAAATTAAACATAGGAACCCCAAAGCAAAACCTATGAACCCTAAAACTAAACCTGTGAACCC
>NW_009715909.1:392-952 GCF_000703405.1 Apaloderma vittatum | reverse complement strand
TGGGCGAGGGCTACAGCGCCTGGGAGAGGGGAAAAAAATGGGTGAAATTGGGCTTTTGGGGCCTTTTGAGGAGAGAAAGGGCTGGTATTGCTGACAAAACACCGGAGCGGGTGTCCCTGGGGGCTCAGGGCTGCCCCCATGAGGGGCCCATCATCGTCCCCTCACCATGCTGGTGTAGCCGTGCCGCTTGACGGAGCCGCAGCCGAAGGCCACAGCAGCCACGGCCGCGCAGAACTCCAGGAGGTGGAAGAGGACGAAAATGGAATTCAGCCCGTTGCTCAGCGTCTGCGAAGGGAGAGAGCGGAAGGGTCCCAGCCAGCGCCTGCCTCGTCGCCTTCCCGCCATCGCCCCGTTTGCTCCGGACCCGCTGCCGGAGTAGGATTGGGAGGTTTCTACCTTGTTGTCGGCGTCGAAGCACCACTCGGCTTTCAGCTGGTGCGGCGTCTTCACCTCGCAGCCGGGGATGTTGCGAGTGATGTCGGTGGTGTGGATGAGAACAGCCACCAGCGTGCTCAGGATGACCCCGGCGTTGGCCACGCGGCAAGACTTTAACGGTTGGG
>NW_009715909.1:0-297 GCF_000703405.1 Apaloderma vittatum | reverse complement strand
AACAGCAGGGGGAGACGCCTGGCACCCCCTTACCAGCAAGATATTATCTCTTTTTTCGCTTTCCACCAGCAAAGAGCCTGAGACCAGGAGCTGCTCAGAAAACAGAGGAAGGTGAGCGTCAGCAGAGAGGCTGTCACCTCTCCTGCACGTCCCCGCGCCCCTCCGGCTGCGATTCGGAGTCTGGGGCTGGTGTTTGGGGCTGCACTCCCTCCCCAGAGGGGACAGCTGGGAGATGTGGGGGTAAGATCCACAGAGATCCCCGCTCGATCCTTATCGAACGGCGAGGAGGGGGCAGCC
>NW_009715908.1:6325-22326 GCF_000703405.1 Apaloderma vittatum | reverse complement strand
GCTGCCCACCAGCACCCCCAGGGCCCTTCCCGCTGCGCTTCTCTCCAGCGGCTCAGTCCTGTGCTGGTGCTCAGGGTTGTTCTTGCCCAGGTGCAAAACTCTCCACTTGCCCTGGTTGTCCTCCTGCCATGGGGCTGGCGACCGTGTCAGCAGCCTTCAGCGTGGGCCTAACGAGGCAATGCCTCCGTGGGGTGAGAGCAGCTCTCTCCCTGTTCTGTGGCAGGCACAAGGAGGGTACAAACAGGAGGGAAATGACTTTTGTTGACTGATTGCAGTGAGGGCTGTCGTGGTTTTCTTCTGGAGATCGTTTCCCATCTGTAGCTTCCCTGCCAGGAGGAAAGCTAGGACTTTCAAACTTTGATAATAATTAGTGTTCTGATCCCCACAACTACTGCACCTGAGTCTCAGGGGCCAGACAACATGTCCCCTGCTCCACACTCCTTCCACGGCACGGGTAAGAGAGAACACTTCTTCCACGTCAGTTTGCACCTTTGCTGTTCCTCTTCTGTGAGGGACATCTCCAGCAGCCCCACCGTCTCCCAATGTATGAAGTTTCCAGGCTTGGCTGTTCCTCATATCTGCTAGATAGTATTAAAAAAAAGAAAAAGCGAGTTCTGGCTGTGGAAAGTGATTTAATCTGCAAGTTTATATTTCTTTGTGCTCCTTCCCGGCGTTTTGCTGGTAGATACAATCACGGTGGTGGAGCGTCTAAAAATTCAGCACCCAACTGTTGACGTGTTGCTAATCTGATTGTCCGATGGGTGAAATGCTTCCTCGTCATGGTGAACCCTGAGAAAGTAGCTTTTCGTTTCCTTTTATCATTTCAAGCAAGGCCATCTTGTCTGTTGTTTTAATATTTTAGGTATCTGGCCTTAAAAACGATGTGGGTGGAGGACTGAAGTCTTCCAGGCTGCGAGCGGGGCTTGTGCCTCCAGAAGTGGGTAGATCTCTTCTGGTGAAATTGAAGTGTCTTGGCTTGTTGAGGGTTGGAAAAACAAGAAGAAAACCTGGGCAGTTGAGAAGCAATGTTGTTGTAGCCCTCCGGATGGGGATCGATTTTAAAAATGGGTCTTGATTTGTGTCGGCGGCGGATGGTTGCAAAACGAGCCGTCTCCCTCTTGGTCACCCACACTGAGGCATTTTTAGGTGGAAGGATCTAAAAACCAAGATGCAGTCTTGAAGTCTTTGAAGATAAAAGAAAAAAAAAACAAAAAAGAAACCAACAAACTTCCCAGGGAAATGGAACAAGAAGCTAAATTTCTTCAAGAAGTGAAAAAAACCCTTTACTTTTTCTCAAAGCAGTTTCCGAGGCACCTAATCTAATCTTTCCAAAACAATTCTCTGGCAGCGAGGACTCTCATATTTAAAAAAAACCAACAAACAGTGTAGAAAGGAATGTGTTGTGATGGTTTAATTTGTTGCTGAAAGCAGGTCACCTCTGGGGTCATTCAGAGCAACCGTGGAGCAGGTGATAAACCCGCTCAGGATGGGGGGTCAGTAAAGGGACTCTGCTCAGATGAGACCACCAGTGGAAGATGCTCACACAGAAGTGTAGTTCCTGGAATTTAGGTTCATCTTCTTCGTCCTTTGACTCTGATGGAGCTGTAGCCTGTTCTCATCTTCTGACCGGGTCAGTTCTTGATGAGTTTTTGCCCACGTCCTTGCTGTGAGGGCGATTCTGGTGGTGGTTCTCCAAGGCAAGGTGGTGGGAAAGATCCTCTAGTAGGGGCCAGCTTTAGAGATCATAGAATCCTAGAACATCCTAGGCTGGAAGGGACCTTGGTGATCATCTAATCCAACCTCCCTGTCATGGGCAGGGACGCCTCTCAACAAGCCCAGGTTGCTCAATGCTTCATCCAACCTGGCCTTGAACACCTCCAGGGAGGGGGCAGCCACAACATCTCTGGGCAATTTATTCCAAAGTCTTGCCACCCTCACACTGAAGAATTTCTTCCCAAGATCCAATCTAAACCCATTCTCCTTCAGTTTAAACCCATGTCCCCTTGTCCTGTCACTGGACACTCTTGTAAAAAGTCCCTCCCCAGCCTCCCTGTAGGTCCCTTCAGGCACGGCAGCAGGGATAAGGTCCCCCCAGAGTCTTCTATTTTCGACTGAACAACCCCAGCTCCCTCAGCCTGTCCTCGCTCCAGCCCCTGGGTCAGCTTTGTGGCCTTCTCTGGACTCGTTCCAACAGCTCCGTGTCCCTCTAACGGTGGGGACACCAGAACTGGACGCAGGATTTGAGGTGGGGTCTCAGCAGAGCAGAGCAAAGGGGGAGAATCCCCTCTCCTGCCCTGCTGGCCACACTCCTCTGGATGCAGCCCAGGACAGGCTCCTGTTGAGCTTCTCATCTGTCACCACCCCCAAATCCTTCTCTTCAGGGCTGCTCTCAACCCCCTCTGTGCCCAGTTTATATTTGTGCCTGGGATTGGCCCGGCCCAGGTGCAGGACCTTGATGAATTGGAAGTAGAAGTAAAAGCGGAAAATTACAGCGCGTAAGGTACCTTCTCGTCCCCGGTTGGGGACTTGTGAGGGGCCAGGACAGGTGCATGGGGTTTTTTTTTGCATTGCAGCAGAGTTCCGAGGTCTTGTTCAGGTTGTTCTGGAATTGGTTGAAGAACGTAGAACACTGTGACCACGGGCTGATGGGCAGCACGGCATCTCTCTGGGCAGTTCAGCTTTTCATCTCCTCGAGTTTAGAGTCTGCATCTAGAATGACTTTATTCAGTTTGCAGCTTCAAGCAGTTTCAGAATAAATCCCAAGGGAGGAGAATAGAGGGGAAAAAAGAAAAAAAAGGAAAGAAAAAGAAGCCACCGACATCAAAACAGATGAAACTAATCCAGCTGCCATGGAACTGGGATGTGAGCGCAGCCGATACATGGAGGTGGGTGACCACCAGCCACGGTTTCTCACTCGTTGGGGCAATGGGAGTGAGGACCTGCCAGGATTAGGATGCAAAGAGATAACATTTAAAATCTGAAGGCGGGAGCCTGCCAGCTGAGTGACAATTGTACACCGAGGTGGAAGATAAAGCTCTGCCACCGGTAAGGCCCTTTCAGGCACCTCTCCTGAACTTGTTTTCTTCTGAACCCTTTGGTTCAGCCCCGCTGTGGGAAAACGCCGTGCGCTCTCTTCCAAACTTTCTTTATTTTCCATGTTTGATTTGAGGGCCTTTTGTAATAACTTATCCCTCATTCATCCCCTTATCAAGGAAGTTCTCCTGGCGCATCTCTTGACGGGAGTGAAGGGAGACTTTGCTCTCCGGGCAACGCCGTTCTCACGGCATGACGCGTTCGGTGCCTTTCCCCTTTCTTCTCCTGCTGACACGGAAGCTCTGCCTCCTTTCTCTTCAGCTCCTGAAATGACGTTGGATCCACTTGGCGTGTTGTGTCTGTGTGGCAGGCGAGGTGAATCCCACCTGGAGTAGCTACGTTGAGCAGGTTGAGGGCATAGCACACAAAGAGAGCGAGGCAGCGTTGAGTGTGGTCTGTCCTTGTCTTAGCTGTGTGCTGTCTCCTTTGGGAGATCTGTGCTTCCAGAGCTCCTCAAGAAGCTGTCCCATCGTTTTGGTCCCTTGCTGGCCAGGAGTTGGAGGGACGTCATCCAGACAGCAATTGGAAGATGAGAGATAAACACCTCTCAGAGGTGCTAGGACAGAGCTCCAAGCCTGTCCCAGCTCTGCACCAAGGGACATTTCACAGAAGCGCAGAATTATTGAGGCTGGAAAAGACCTTGGAGATCATCAAGTCCAGCCTATGACCCAACCCCACCATGTCAGCCAGACCATGGCACTGAGTGCCACATCCAACTGACTCCAAGTGAAGTGATTTCAGCCAAGTGAAGGCACAAAACGCGGACAGGAATGGGGCAGTTTTGTCCCTGTTTGATCCTATTAGGTCAGGCGTTACCTGGATACCTCTCTGGAGCTCCTGTCCTGTTGTATTGCAGTGGGGAAGGACACGAGACCTCTAAATTCAGAGCTGAGACAAGGGCAGGGGGACTTCAGACTGTGGATTAGCAGACGACAGCAGCAGGAGCCCTGTGGTGCCTCTCCTGGGGCTGCACGTCTGGGTTTCCCAGGCTTGGTGGGTAAAACCCTTTCTGTTGCGGGGGAAAAAGAGCTTTTTCCTAACATCGAAGTGCTCTTAAACACCTTGAGGGGAATTTGGGGGTGACGGAGCCAGGTTCTGTAGTTTTGTATCTCACCTTCACAGTCGCTCTGAAGACCCTGCAGGCGGCAGCAGGTTGGAGGAGACCCAAGAGCTCTTGGAAGAACTGGAAAAACAAAGCTGAGCTGACTGCAAGGAGTAAAGCCTGGTAGCCCGGGGAGGATTTTCTTGACTGGCTGACTTTTCCCCTTTGATTGGAAGCGCTTGTTCCATCATGCCTTTTGCTGGGGAAGAATTAGCCCGGTGGCAGAAATGCTTGGGAGCAAGGAACCTGTCCGGAACGAGAGCGTGCAGAGCTGGAGCTCAGTTGCTGAGTCCCCGTGCTGGCGGCTGGTTGCGGGACGTGCAACCCTCAGGTGCAGCGCCGGGTTCTTCACCCTCCGTCTCATCTCTCTGCAGTCAGCAATAAATCCTAGGACCCTGAAGGAAACCAGGCTGGGCTTTGTACCCTGCTTTTTATTTGTTACTGGAACTCGTGCTATGATTCCTGTCGGTTCGGGAACCTGTACGGTGGTGGTTCGCTCTGGAAGTCTACTGTGCGCGCTGCCTTTGCTTCAAACCTTGCGACAGCAGGGAATGTATTAGGGGAAAAATCTCTGGCTGCCTCTGGGAAGCACCTGCACCACGCTGCAGAAAAAGTCAACCCCCCTTTATATTCCATTATACCGTATATTTTCCTCCCTTTGCAGTGCATCTGATCTCTCCCGGCTCTCTTTCTCACCTATGTGTGCCCACCGTGAGCTTTTCTGCTTTCTGGCTTGGTCTAGGACATGAGGAAAGGGGTTCAAGTTGCACCGGGGAAGGTTTAGATTAGATATTAGGCAAAATGTCTTTACTGAAAGAGTGGTGAGGCACTGGAATGGGTTGCCCAGGACAGTAGCGGAGTCACTAGAGGTGTTTAAAAATCACGTAGATGTGGCAGGTTTAGTGGTCTTGCTGGTATTGGGTTGGCGGTTGGACTTCATGACCTTAGAGCTCTTTCCCAACCTTGATGACTCTGTGACTCTAGGGGTCAGAGAAGGCAAAGGAAGGAGCGTGGAAACCTTCTGGAGGCTTTTAACTGAGGAAGGAAGGTACAGCAGGACCACGTAGCTAAGCCCCACAGCCTACATTTTGCTCCCATTACTTTCCTCCTTGTCCTTCCCCTCTGAAGTTCGGTGCGATAAGTCGTGGCTGTGTCTGAATGGGCACAGCAGTGGGTCGTCGCCTCTTCTCTCAGCTTTTTGCTCATCCAGCTCTTTGCCAAGAGAAGACCCCGCTGCTGGTTGGACACTCTCTGGCAAAACAGACCTTTTCACTCGTTAATTTTTTGCCACCGG
The DNA here is from genome assembly GCF_000703405.1 of Apaloderma vittatum. Classification (NCBI taxonomy): domain Eukaryota; kingdom Metazoa; phylum Chordata; class Aves; order Trogoniformes; family Trogonidae; genus Apaloderma; species Apaloderma vittatum. Next base: position 16,837 of record NW_009715908.1, on the reverse strand, counting down.
CCATGCGCTCGCTGCCGTATCAGGTTTGTGGTCTCTGGGAGATGTGCGTCGGCATCGCCCGGCTCTTTGCTCTCCCAATTGAATGAGGTGTGTGCTCGGGTCTTTGCAAGCTGGTGGGAGAAACCTGGATCCATCAGCCTTTTGTAACTGCGTGACCCTCCTAACTCGTTTCCCTGATAACGTAGGCGCGTGGCTAAATCTAGGAAGGCAAAGCTATGTCAAGCCTTAGGCACGGGACATCATGTAAGACCACAAAGGTGCATATCGTATCCATGGCAGAGCCCACCAAAAACTCCCCGAAACTCCAGATTTCACCTTTAGGGTGGGCAAAGAGCTCTGTGTTGCAGGGGGAACCCCCGTTCCCTCCCATACTCCACCAGAAGCAAACAGGTTTTCACCAAACTCGGGACACAAATAAGAAACCTGACTTCAGCTAGCAGCCAAAACCCTCATCAGACACAAGAATACACGTAGTTGGCCATTTTTTCCCCCAAAAAAGACTTCCACGTAGCTGCAAGGTCCGAAGACGACTCCGCCGCGATGTAGTTCAGCTCTACAAATACCATCCGGTGGCTTCCAGCGGGATCTGCGGCCAACGGGCACGATTCCCCCGGTGAAGACCAGAATGAGAGAGAGAAAATTTAAAGCAGCTCGTCGTAGCCTGGAGTCAGCATCGCGGCGCTGCCTCTGAAAGCTCCCTGCCTTACCGGGCTTGATGTTTTGCCGGTTGCACAACGCGCACATCCCGTAGATGCAAATATTTGCCCGGGCTCAGCCTCGGTTGCCCAAGGAGGGTGTTTGTTCAGATTCTCACGCTTTGCAATTAATATCAGCTCGCAATTCCTCTCAGCTCCGCGTGAGAGAAAGAGGAGGGAAGCGATTCTAGGTGTTATTTTCTTTTTATCCCCTCTCCGTGTTGTTGTTCCTCACCAGCTGGTTCTTGGAAAGGAGCACGTTGTGGGGTTTTATGTCCGTTTTGTTTGTTGTTTTTTTTTTCCTTACTCAGGAAATGCTCATCAAGGGCACCCGCGCAGCTCATGGAGGTTTTTTGTGCGCGTTCTCTCCTGAGCTACTGGATGAAAATGCGTATATCCTCTCCGTTTCAGTGCAGGTGCAAAAAAAAAAAAAAAAAAAAAAGATTTTTTGTTTAACCTTTGGGTTCGCTTTTTAAGAAACTTGGAGCAAACCTTGAAGTCTGTCCTTCATTGTGTTTTCCAGAGGGCTCTGAACTTGCTGTAGTTTTTGTCTTTTGTGCTCTTGAAGAGCAATGGTTCTTTCGGTGCTGTTTATTAAAAAGAACTTGCTTAACGTGGCAAGGAGGAATTTTCACCCTGCGAAACTCAACCCAGGTTTCACAGGGATGTCTGCCGATCGCAGCAGTGTCGTCTTCAGACCTTGCAGCTACGTGGAAGTCTTTTTTAGGGGGAAAAAATGGCCAACTACGTGTATTCTTGTGTCTGATGAGGGTTTTGACCGCTAGCTTAAGTCGGGTTTCTTATTTGAGTTACATCCCGAGTTTGGTGAAAAATATGTGGAGCGGCAGCCACCGCTTGGAACCGCTTCTTTGCAGTGGATCTCCATTTGGGCGAGAAGTATTAATTTCACACACAGTTTTCTTCAGTGCAGATTTTATGCCCTCTCTGTCCTGTCTTAGGTGTGCAGGCAAAAGGCAAAAATTCTTATATATGAGGTAGTAAAACATTTGTGATTAGGTTATGATTTGCAGTCATCTGATTTGAGTCCAGATCCTAGACCCTTATCTGCCTCTGACGGAGGGAATTAATTCCGAACGAGGTAACCTTTACCCCAGGTTTTTAAGGCTGGATTGTGAGGGTAAAATCCTAGAATCCTAGAACATTTCAGGTTGGAAAAGCCCCTTGGGATCATCGAGTCCAACCACTGACCCTACACTACAAGGTCACCCCTAAACCACATCACCCAACACCACATCTAAGCGACACTTGAACACATCCAGGGATGGCGACTCAACCCCCTCCCTGGGCAGTCTGTGCCAGGGTCTGACCACTCTTTCTGTGAAGAATTTCTTCCTAATGTGCAGCCTAAACCTGCCCTGTTGCAACTTGCAACCATTCCCCCTGGTTCTGTCCCTAATTCCCTGTGAGAAGAGACCAGCACCAACCTCTCTACAATGTCCTGTCAAGTAACTGTAGAGCTGACAGACTCCAGCTTTCAGAGCTTGATGTGCTCCTTGCTGTTGGAGTATTGTGTTCTATATACTTGCTCCCTACAAAACACTCCAGCATTTCTTTTTTACTTACACTTTTTACTTGCATTTAAGTAGTGTTGCAGGTTAGAGCTGGCTGGTTGGACATGCGGGTTTTCCGTGGGCGTTATCCAGTTTCACAAAAACTTCCCGCAAACATTTGATTCTTCTAATTTCTTTCTTTCACTTCGTCTCTTCGGTTGAAGATCCTGCGTGGGACCAACGAGAGCTCCCGCGTAGGAACCGTCCGCACCAGACCACGCCGTGGCCTCGAAGGTTCGTTGCAGGGACATGCGTGGTCCTCGGGGAGCTGCTTTCTGAAGAGGATTTTAAGAGGGGAAATCAAGCGGTGGTTTGCTTCCAGTTGGGTGTGAATGACATCGGAGAGCATGGAGGAACTGAGAAGCGGCCGCGGTGGGGTGAAGCAGAGAGGCTTTATCAGCCTTCCTGAAATCCCACCGGTGGCTTGTCTCTCTGTCTGCCTCCAGGGATCTATGATCTTGCAATACTCTTAAAAATACCGAGCTCAAGCTTCATCTCTTGAGTTTATCCTCCTAAGGAAGGAGAATTTTCTCCCACCGAGGATTTGAGGAGAAACGGACCCACAAAGTGGAGCCTGCAGAGTACCACCAAAGCATCTACACCCTTTAAGAGAAAAAATACCCAACAAACCAACGAAAGAGCTGCTCCTTCAAAAGTGAAGGCTTTCTGCTGTTGTTCCTAGCAACCATTTCCTCAGGGGGATTGTTTCCATATCTTACGAGTAATTTCTGAGTCCCAACTCGACGCTCGCAAGACAGTTTGTGTCGTGACAGGAGCTGGGCAGCTCGCGTCACCCCGTGGGGCTGGGTCATCGGTAGCAGTGCCGGTTCTCATCGCCTGTCTGTTCTCTTCCTTGCTTTTTCCTAACTAATGGTGCGGGAAACCAAACACAACTTAAGGAGCATGTTGACGTTTATCATTACTCAAACACTTGCAGTCTTGAGCAGTCAGCAAAAATGCCAAACGTTGGGGGTGTCGGTGAGGAGAATTGGAGAGGAACCCCAAACCGTGTGTAGGACCAGGCTCCTACCACTTGAACGGCGACTTCGTCGCTGTTACAATTCCTATTTTTAGTAGCAAACCTCAAAAAAAAAGAAAAAGCCTGAAGATACAGAAGACAATGCAGCCATCCGTCTGAGCAGACACGTCGCCTGCGGTGTTTTGGTGCACGCGCCATCTCTACGTCCCACCAGCCCTGCCTGGAGCCCCTTCGTTTGGGATTTGCCATGGCCTGAGAGAGAGTCCTGGGAGCTTTTTGGTGCCCTGAAGGTCCAGTTTTCAACCCCCCCTTACCAGAAAGTGTGGCTTAAGTGTGGGAGCTGCAGGTTTTGTGTCTTTGCTGGTGTTTGCAAGGTGGTAACCAATAGATTAAAAGGTCAGGACGGGGTTGCTGGGAGCTGATGGCAAAGGGTGATAGCACGGAATGCTCCCAGCAGTCGGTGCTTTGCAGAGCGATGTAGGTCATGTAACACACCTTCCCCCCCAAACAGCATCTAGAAAATACGATAAATTTTACTTCTAATAGTAAAGTTGTGCCGTTATACACTGCGGGGGTTGAAGGCTGATGCTCGGCTTTTTCCCGGCGGGGAGGTTCAGGTTTGGTTTGGTTTCCTTTCTTTATTGTATTTTAAAGCCAAAGAGCCGTGGGTCAGCTGGATCTTTGCTGCAGCAGCTCCTCCGCTGGGGTCCAGGCGATGGAAGAACCCGGACTGCTACAGAACCCGTGCAGGCTGGTTTTTGGTCATCCCCCTCCCCTTGCAGAAGCTCTAAAATAGACCAGGCGAGGTCCTCAAACAGTGTTGACACTTGGCTTTGGTGGCTTCATTGCAGGGACGCTCCCTTTTACCCTTTCCTGTAGGTGTGAGATCAGATCTCAGGTTTGGGTCTTCGAGGGTTTGGTTCTGACTCCTTGTTCCTTTGGGAAACGAAAAGAAATCTTAACACCTTAGTCTGTACGACAAACAGCTCGGGGCTGTCAGAAGTCAAGGCAGCAAGATCTGGAAGTCAGAGGGGCTCGTGGGAGATGGCTGGACACCAGGAAGGAAGATGGGAAGCCGAATATACAAGTCTGATAGAAACAAGTGATGTTTATAGCTCGGGGACCTCATTGCTGCAAGGTGTTAGGGACGTCAGTGGCTTCAGAAGATAAAGATTTGAGTTTTGTGGGGACAGCAGGGACAACCAGGGTTGAAAAGTTCTCCAAAGTGGAAACTTTGGTGCGGGAGCCCCCTTTTTCTGTTTGCAGGATGAGACCCTGCTCTGGGACCAACCACAGTTTCAGCTGGAAAGAATAAAAGAAGGTTTTGGGCTACATGAGAATCTCCTTTTCATGCCTGGCTGTCACTCACACTGCCCTAACGAAGTCGTGTTACAGTAATTACAGTGCGTTACGGTTCAAAGTTCAAAAGCTGGTGGTTTTTTCCCCCCCCTGGTGAGCGTGACCTTTTCTTGCTGCTGCGTGGCGTTTGCCCGGGAAGGTTGCTGCGCAGAGCTTGATCCATGATGGAGTTTGGTCGCCATGGCTGGCGAAAGGATGCTCCTTCGCAGGAATCACAGAAGGGCATCTCCGTGGCGAGTTGTCATCCCTGAAGCTCAAGGCTACCGGTTGCTCTCCGTACCTCTTTCAAACAAGCGAATCTGGTTCGTGTGGCTGGATGGAGCGCTTGGCAGCGCTGTTGTGCTGATCCAAGTGAGGATCGGAGACTCGCGTTGCCCTTTTCTTCATCATCAGTTTAGAGGAACTGAGTCAACGAGGTAGGGCAGGGTCTCCAGAGCCTGGTGGCCACGCGAAGTGCAGTGCCAAGACTAGATCTGGATCTATTCCTTGCCTTTTCCGGGGATGTCCTGAGGGACAGGGGATTGGTTGAGGGATTTCAAGAAGATGTGGAAGTGAGGATCGGAGACTCGCGTTGCCCTTTTCTTCATCATCAGTTTAGAGGAACTGAGTCAACGAGGTAGGGCAGGGTCTCCAGAGCCTGGTGGCCACGCGAAGTGCAGTGCCAAGACTAGATCTGGATCTATTCGTTGCCTTTTCCGGGGATGTCCTGAGGGACAGGGGATTGGTTGAGGGATTTCAAGAAGATGTGGCTACACCTAACCTCTAGGCATTGTCAGAGGGACCTCAGCCACCCTGCTGCTCTCGGAGGCTTTGCTCCTTCGTTAGTCACCTTGTCGGGCATCAGGGTTGAGGTGGAGCCACATCTCACACGAGCTCTGCGTCTGGCTTTTCTGCGGTTTCCTTCCAGCGCTCACGTGCCTGGGGATGCTGGCTGTGAGCCCACCCTAAGCCTGCATGTCGTTGTCGCCGCGGGCTCCCAAGGAAGCTCTGGAAGGAAACGCCCCCCTGCTTCTGCTGATCGTGCAGGTCTGCCAGCAGATGCTGGAGGCCGTGACGGAGGCGACTGGAATAGGCGTTGGGCTCCATCCCCTGCGTAATCGACCGCAGCCATTGACAAGAAGCACAGTCTTGGAACGTGGAGGAGCAGAAATCCCCAGCTTTACCATAATTTTACTGCATGACCATGAGCGAGTTGCTTGGCTTGCCATGAGTCCCTCTGTGCAGGGCGGAGTTACCACATCCTTGAGCTGCTGCACCCTGTGTTCCCGGGCGGTGGGATACGAGAACCTGCGTGGAGGATGCTTGGAGCTGGAGGAGCTTGGCCTTGTTAATAATCCAGACTTCTGCAGAGGGAGAGGGTGCGAGCATCACGCCGACGAGCTGAGATTTACCACGAACGGAAAATTGAAGTTTGGGTAATCCAGGACCCAAGCTGGACGGAATCTGCTGCTCCAAACTGAAACGTTGTGCCTTACCCTTTGGACATCTCTGTTTCCCTCAGTGTTGCGCGATGGTTGCTGAGCGTCGCGCGTGCCACGCAGCGCTGGGCTCTGCCTTGCTTCAGACGTGGTCGCCGTGCTTCATAATCACACAGAATCGCAGAATTGCCTTGGTTGGAAAAGACCTTTAAGGTGATCAAGTCTAGATGTCCGTGCTTGTGACAGCTTTGTGTCACCCTGCTCCTGTCGTGGCCCCACGGGAAGGAGAGCAAAGACAGGCTCCCAAATCTCCTCTTCCCTCTGACCCCTTCCAATGCGCCGTCACTTGCTTTTCTGATGTGTTTTCCCCAGATTTGCTTTCTGCTGTGGTGCCTTCTTGCCCTTTGTCCGTGAATAAAGAGAGGGGTGTCCCTGCGCAGGCCCTGCAAGGGCTCCGTGAGTGCAGAAGGATGGTCACTGTGTTTGATCACTTGCCCGTAAGGGACTTTGGCTCTTTGGGGTCACTCACGTTGTTCCTTCGAGCTCTGGGTGGGAATGAACTGTCTGAGCAGCTTTTTGTCAGTGCCCCGTTGGGAATGGAAAGGCAAGGAGGGAACTCAAGTCGTCTTCTTTCATGCCAGGAGGCACTGTCCCTCACCCACAATGAGCCAGCACAGATGACCCTGCCGGAGCTGCCTGAAAAATGAGGGGGGAAAAAATAATGCGGGGAGGGATCTTTCTCACCCTTCCTCTGTGTTTTTTCTTCTTCTAGGGGGAATTGAGCCATCCCCGGACGAGAGGACTCTGTTTCTCTGCGGGGCTGCTTAGCCAGCCAGAGGGTGAGTGCCACACGGGCAGGAGCAGATGAGGCTCCTCCTGCCCCGAGATACTCATTTGTCTTTTTTTTCTGCTACTTCCACCTCTTTCACCCCTCACTCGCTGTCTGGACCTTTCTGCTGCAATGGGATGTGTGCTGTCCTGGAGACCAGAGCTCACCGGTGCTCTTTGATATTATTTTGCTGCGAAACCTGGCCTTTGAAATGTCTCTTATCTGTTAAAAGTTAAAAGAAGAAATACAAAAGACCTAAAAGCATTATCAAAGCAACTGGTGCAACTTGCCAGCTGCGAGTACCCTCTTTCCTTATCCATTTGTTTGCTGTAAAAATAGCTATGTGTTAAGATTTAAAGCAAGCAGGAAGCTGAGCAGCCAGCCCTATTTCCATTGCAAATTCTTTTCTCAGCGAAAATGCCTTGGATGCGTTTCCTGAAAGCCGCTTCCTAATTTTTCCCTGTCAGTGGCTCGTTTGGGAGGAACGGGGAAGGGACGGGGAGGGAGAGGAGAACGGAAATCTCGTCGGCAGAAGGCATTCCTCGACTCTGGGGTCCCATTTTCCAGCCTGATACGCATCGGTGGTGCTTGGGTTGGGACTTGCACGTTCCTTAAGTGATCCCTGCCCAGGACTGGGCAGCATTTGGCCCAAAGCCTGATGTTCTCTGTCCCTGTTAATTGCTGTAATTACAAAGATCCACTTACACCAGTGCTATATACTCATCCGGTCCAAGTTTCTGCTTCATTGCTCCTTACATCTTGGGGGAAAAATCACTATGATTTGATACCGAGTCTAAGAAAGGGAAGAGATTGCTCAGAGCTTGGGTTCGTGGTTGCCTCCTGCACTTATTGTCATTTGTAACGTGGGTCTTGCTTTAAATTTCCTGGGTATCTGTCCATCTCCGTGGGCTCTGCGCTGCCTTGCACGCAGCTCCTCACCGATGGGTTTTTGCTGCAAAGGAAGGTTAGAAGCTCCACCTTGGCCTCTCCGTTTCTACAGTGCATGTTCTTCATTTGCTTGGGTGTTGTTGGGGTGTTTTTTTTCAAGGCTGGGAGGTCTGGGAGGAGAAATCTTTGTTCCAGGGCGAGGAGCCAGCCCGGGCAGGGGGGGAAGCGCATCTGCCTCTGACCCACCTGCTCGCCCCAGGAGCCTGGAGAGGAGATGAAAGCGGAGGAGCCCTGGCACTCCGAGAGCTCTTCCTCCCCCTCAGCGCTCTCCTCGACATGTTGGCAGAGTCGGCGCCAGATCCTAAAGCCCTGAGAGCTGCTCCTTTTGTGTTGAAGTGTCCCAGCCTGCTCCGTGGTGTGGTTGTGCCTTCACCAGGCTCTCGGGCAAAACTCCTCTTCCTCACGTGGGGGCTGCTCTTGCTCAGCCAGAGCCTCAAACAGCGGTTTGAGCGTAAATCACGGGCAGAATTTTAAAACTGGCTTTGAGTTCTTCCATTGTGGCCGGTGTTTTGGGCTGCTGACGTGGCTGGTGGCCCAGGTGGTCTGTCCCACGCCCTTGTGGTTTTCAGAGGGTTCGCGTTGAGCAGTGGGGTGGGACGATTCCTTCGCTCACCCGTTTCCCTCCCACCGGCCAGCAGGTTGTCCTGCGGGCCGTCAGGCGTTCCCTGCGTGGAAGTCAGCCTGGGAGGTGGGTTCTTCTGCTGAGCTCCTTGCCTTCGGGGAGGAGGCGATGGTGGGAGGTGAAGATCCCGGCAGCACCTGCCAGAGGTTCCTGAGGGCTCCTGCTGGAGACGTGGGCGTGAGCAGCCCTGGTTTAGAAGCTCCTGAGATAAGGGACCCGCTAATGTCTCTCTGGAGCTTTGGTGGCCCGTTTTGGCTGAGTGGGGCCAATTCTCTCCCCCAGAGGGCAAGCTCTTGGGTTTGGTCTTTGGGTTTATTGTGTAGGCTGGGTGCTGTTTTGGGTGGTTTAGGCTTAGCTGCCTCTCACTTGTTTTCCTTCAAGTAAACTGGCAACAAAGAAGAACTTCATTAAGAAAATTTGTTATTTGAGGGGGAAAGCAAGAAGAGCATTGCTGGACGTTCTTGCTGCTCACAGGTTGTGCTCAACCATCAGGAGCCAGGGGACAGAAAAGGGGCGGCAGCTTTGGTGAGGATGGTGCTATCTTGTTGTCCTTTATCCTTCCATCTTCTCTCAGAGAGGGAAGACGAGCGAGCACTTCAGAAGCCCGGTGCAGTCGTGCAGTCTCTGGCAGAGGAGTTGTGTTGCCAGAGGCGCTTCAGCTGGAAACTGTGCAAGGGCTGGGCCACGTGCAAGGACCCGTCCGTGCCTGCTTGAGACCTCGAGCAAAGCTGTGGCTTGCACCTCGCTGCTGGGACGTGTTTGTGGCTCCTGTGGAAGCAATCCCTCTCCTCCAGACCTGCCTGGGCCTCAAACCTGCCCGCAGCTTTCTGCTCTTCCTCCTACCAGATTTCTCCGTGAACGTGGGCCCACGTTTTGAGCCTCCTACATGATGTCATTCCTTACCCCTTTTTTTTTTTCCTTTTTTTCCCTCTGGAGCTGTATTTTTATGCTCAAATCTCTTGGGACGGGCTGCCTTCTCCTTCAGAACTTGAAGAACTTGCAGAGGATGCAAGAAGTCATTCTGTTCCTCTGAGGCTTTTTTCTTTTTTTCCCTAGTCGAAGCCATTTATTACCTCCAAGTAATTTCTCCAGGGCAGGGCCACCATTTCCAACTCTTACTCCATCTTTGACATCCCTCTCTCTTTTCTCACCTGTGAGCTGCATCGTTTGAGTTTTGCGGGCATGCGTCCAGCAAGCCAACAACGAGCATCTCGGGTTAGATTTACAAAAGCGCTTGTTAATTTAAAAAGGAAATTAAAATGAGGCGTTGGATAGGCTGTGATTTGTAACACGGCATCAGCTTGCCAGCCTCCTTTCCCTAATCTCGGCCAGGCTGGGTGGGCCTGAGAAAGCATCAACATTTTGACTCTTGAGGCAAAAGGAAGCTCCTTCAGTGATCCTGGAGGTCCTCAGAACCTCCCTCGTGGCGAAGGCGTTGGAAACCCACTGCAGATCCCTTTCGCTTGACACCCGAGCTGCGCTTGAAACTGGTGGCATGATGGGATGTCCTGGTGGGGCCAAGCCCCTTGAGTTCCTCACCTCTGCTGAGGGACCTTCTGGAGGCTTCGCAGTCAGGTCCCCAAAACCACTTCTGCCCCGGGGGGGGAAGCTCTCTGCTGGAGAAGAGGGACTGTGAAGAGCACCAGGTTGTTCTCTGCAGGGTCTCTGGGTGTCACCTGTAACCTTGATGCCCACACCTCCTTTAGGTCTTAGCCCCACAAAAGCTTTTGTTGGGCGCCTCGGTCCTCGCTGCCATGGGCAGAGCAGAACAAAGCCTGTGCAGGCAGGGGAGGGGGTGTTGGACGGGGCTTTGAGCAACCTGGTCTAGTGGGAGATGTCCCTGCCCACAGCAGGGGGCATGGAACTAGATGATGTTTAAGGTCCCTTCCAACCCAAACCGACCTGTGATTGTACGTACCTTCTGCCCTCACCTTCACTGTCACCTCCTCCCTGCAAAGACAAAGATAAGGGTGCTGGTGCCCACCGGGGCTGGGCGCTTGGTCTTCAGGCTTCCTGCAAGAGCCTGGCAGATGTTTCTTGTTTGCTGGAGCTGCGTGGCTCTGGCTCCCAGGCTGGGAGCAGGGGCCCGCC
>NW_009715908.1:0-6223 GCF_000703405.1 Apaloderma vittatum | reverse complement strand
ATCCACGAGGTCAGGAAATAACAGCAGCGGCAGCTCCGGCTCCACGCTGGGGCTGTTGGCTTGGCACGTGGATCCCCAGCCCTCCTCTTCCTGGACAGTGCTCCTTTGAATCGGGAGAGGCAGGGGAGACACCAGACGGCGACCTGGGCCAGGCTTTCAGACCTTGAAGAGCTTGAGGAGGATGGAAGAAGCGCCACTCCTGCTCAGCATGGCGCTGGGAGGCTGGGCTTTCGTGTTTCTCTCTGTTATTTTGTGGTGTTATTTCCTGGGCTCTGCATTAGCTTCTGAGAAATACAAACTCTTGCTCATCCTCCTCGGGAAATCCTCACGTCGGGTAAAGCTTTCACAACAGGCTGTAAACCTCCGTCCGGTGTGTCCCCGGACTAGGCGTGAGGACTTTGTGTGTGTTCCCCTCGCTGTGGCAGCAGCCCCACCCTTTCTTCTCTGCCTCTGTTTTTAGGAGAGCCACAAACGTCGTCTCTCTGTTCCTTGACCCAGACTTTGTGGTGGTGGTGATGTTCTTGGGGCGTTGAGGAACCCCTGTGTCGAAACCCGCGCGTGCATCGATGAGCAGCCTTGCTCTTCCCACGTCCGGGAGCAAAGAGCTTGAGACGGGGTTGGTAGGGTCAACATAGGGGTAGGACCAGCTGCCCAGCTCTCTAGCAAAGCTTGGCCACGTGGAAATCCCCGCTTTCCTCTCAGCCTTTGGCCAGGTTCCCTCATGTAAGGTTGCATGAGCTCCCTGGGAAGAGCTTCGTGAATCCTTTGGGAACAGAAGCGAGCTCTCCCGAAGACTGATTTTAGCAGGCGTTAATTCAGGCAGCTCTCATGCCCAGAGCTCTCCATCAGTGCCCACGCGATAACTCTTTCACCCTCCTCGTTCTCTCACCTCTTGGGTGGGTGCGGAGCAGGGAGACGCGGGTCTGTGTTTCCTCGGAGGAGTTGGAGCTGGTTGCAGTTTCTTCAGACCCTCAAGACCCCTCTGGTGGAGACGGCCTTGGTGGAGACGGTCGGTCAGCATCTGCTCCTCCGTCCCCATCTTGGCTGTCTCTTCCCCTCTGAGAGGGAGGGGGAGCCCGGGGTGGGGAGCCCTCATGTCCTTAGAAGCAGCGTATGTGAGAACTTCTGACTATGGACCTATGGCACCGTTTGCACCTCCTCACCACTTCTCCGCCACCTTGAAACCACCTTCAGCTTCTCCAGCGGCAAAGAGGGACGCAGCAGCCAGAGGTCCCGCTTGGCGCCGTGTTCGTGCTCTGGTTGCTCTTTTGCACCCTGACCCTGACGGGCGCCTGGGGAGGCTGGGACTTCATCCCCCCTCCCATGGGTGCTGGCACCCAAACCGCGTTGGCCAAGGCTTTCAAATCTATCTGCTGATTACAGGTCGGCAGCTGGAGATAAAGCAAATTGGAGACGGGGCCAAGCGCCTCTGGAGACCTCTCCAACGGGTTTCGAGCGCCTCTGGAGACCTCTCCAGTGGGCTCCTTTAGGGTTTGCTTTTGTTGCGCACAGCCTGTACCTCCGCAGCCTTATCAGGAGCACTCCCTTGCCTCTTCGGGTTTGCTCGGGGAGCGCGTGAAGTTTGCATGCAGGCTGTCAGATTGCAGCCTATCATGGCGTAAACATAGTTTTGTATTCGCTTTGGTGGGTTATTTTTGCCCGTTTTAAAGTAACGTCTGTTTTTAGCGGAGACCATTAGGCTAGATACGGATGCTGCGGTTCCGTGCTGTCCTTCTAGACCAAGCGTTGTGGTTTTAGGTGACGTTCTCTCGTGTTGGAGACCCCAGTGCATCGCGCTGTGAAAGCAAAAGAAAGATGATGGCTCCTGGAGGCACAGCATGGGGTGAAACACAGAAATTAGTGTAATTTTCTCTGCCAATGTTCCCAAGCTAGTCGGTGTTCTGGGTGGGAAGAAGGTAGTAAAGCCCTTGGGGCACACGGGCCATCCCACCATCTCCCTGTGTCCAAGCCAGGCTTGCCAGGGTGGTACGTGTGCGAGCTTGAGAGGGGAGAGACCAGACACATGGTCCTGGTGCAGAACATTCTGTGGTGGCAGCTGCGCAGACGGTTTCGTGAAGCCCCGCTAACAGCACCTCGCATCCCTGGTTTTCACCTCACTAGTTTTCACCGCATGGAGCGAAGGGTGGCTCTTGGCCATCCAGAAGTGGGGTTACCTTGTCCCGTCCTTGACCCCTGCTCAAGTCAAGCAACCTAAAAGCCCGCTAAAACCTTAAGGAGTACGTCCCTTCATCTCCATCTTGCAGGGTGAGGTGTCTCTGCCTCACAGCTCCCGGGAAGTGCAGGAGCCTTTGGGAACACTTGATATCTGAGGATTGAGGCTGTGCTCTGCAGATTTCTGCCTTTCCTGGCTGAAAAGGGGGGCTGACGGTGAGGGAACCCCCTCTCCTGACATGACAACCATGTTTCTCCTTGCAGGTGGTGGTGCTCCTGGAAGTCCTGAGCTGGGGTCGGCTGGAAGATGACCGAATATAAGCTGGTAGTGGTGGGAGCTGGTGGCGTCGGGAAGAGTGCTTTGACGATACAGCTCATCCAGAACCATTTTGTCGATGAGTATGACCCCACGATAGAGGTAAGCAGCTCCAGGCATGGGGTCGGTCTGTCTTCCTCTTGATCTTCTCCAGCTTACCTCCAACCCAGAGCACACTGGGTTTGTTCTCGAGCCTGAGCTTGAGCAGAGACGTTCCTCTGCTTCGCAGTGCTTCTGTTTCTCCTCCTGGGAAACCAGAGTGAATATAGCGACTTCTGATGCAGGACGCGTCGAGATTTACTGATGAAACAAGGTTTAGCAGAGCTCGGTTTTATTAAGTACGTCCTGCAGTTCAGGTGAACCGTGCTGGTTCCCGGAGCGCCCCGTGACGAGGAGTTCAAGGATGATGTACGGGTCTCGCAGTCAGCGTGGATGGTAGCTCAGCACCCTGCCTGGAGAAACAGGCAGAGACCTCACACTCCTCCAGGCTGTGCAGAGGCAGAGGCCTGGTCTTCAATACCCATTACGCTCTTTATTTTCTTGTTTCTAACTTCTAAAAACCATATTCCGCTGCTGGTGAGATGCTAATTACCCCCTGCACAACTTACACCTTCCTAAGCAGCAGCCGCTTCTCTGCACGAGGAGTAAGTCCACCCTGGGAAAGCAAATTACGGCTCCGTCCTGCCTCTTGGACAATCACCTCCCTGTCTGTGGTCCTAAAGGATTCTCCACCAGATGTGTATCAATGCAGCTGTGGCCGCTGCAGTTGTTATTATCGTAACAGCTAAAAGGCCCCAGCTGGGAGCCAAAAATCTGTTCTGGTAGGTGTTGTATGTGTAGTCCCCACCCTGAAGAGCTTAGAGCTTAAATAAACAAGCAAGGGAAGGCTTGGTAGGGAGGCAGGAATAGCCTCACGGTCCTGCAGCCGGGAAGGAGAGAAAGCACTTAAAAGCACGTGCTGCTACGTCATTTGGCCAAGGTCACCCAGAAACCCCTTGGCGGAGACTGGAACTTCATTTAAGGGCTCCCGAGCCTCGGGGCTGCACCTTGATCGTGGGTGCAGTTGCCTTCTGCCCCAGCTCCCCCCCTCCACGCGCCCATCGCCGGCGGCACCGTGCGTGTTCCTTAGAAACCCCTCCCGGGTTGTTTTCTTGGCAAAAGAGCTGCTGATGGAGAATAACCTCGCCAGGGAGACACCTGCACCAGTGGGTCCTCTCCCAGACCAGCAGCTTGGACCTGGCAATGTGTTGGGTTTTGGTGCATCCTATTTTATTTTTTCCTTTTTTTTGTCTCCAGCTGCCTGTCCCTTTGCGTACCCTGCAGGGAATTTTCTCCGTGTAAACAGGCAGCAGGGAATGTAAACCTTGCGTGGCATTTCCCAGCACACCCTCCTCGCCAGGCCCCAGGAGATGCCGGCTCTCCTTCCCTCTCCCCGCCCAGCCCCACTCTTCTCCTCCTTTTCTCCTCCTAAAGCAGCCACGAGCTGCTCTTCAGCCCCCTGGTGCTTTTCCACCTGCAGGTCCCACCAGCCCCGATACCTTTGCGGCTCCCTCGGTCCTGCCCCGCATCCTCCCCGGCCATCTCCTCGCTCGTTCTGGGGTGACTCCTTTTACTTACGCTTCATTTTCTGGGGATTTCAGGCGCATGGAGAGTTACCTGCCAGCCGTGGGGCCAGCAAACCACCCTCCTATGACTAAGCCGCTTTGGCTCGTGCCCAGGAGCTGACTTGGACTGTTTCAGCCCACTGACAAACAGCACAGCACTGCTGAAATAAAAGCGGGGACAAAAAAAATAAAAAGAGTATGTGCACACAGAGCGAAGGCTTTACCCATCGCTTAAATGCGCTGAGCAGGGGCTGTGCTGCGACGCGGGGGTGTGAGCGGGTCGGGGTGCCCCAAGAAGATGCTCCCGAGGGGAGGAGAAGCGAGTCTGTCCCCTCGCTGGAACAGGGAGCCCTCCTGCCCTCCCCGTTTCGCTGGTGGAAGCGTCTGGCTCCGTAACATCCCACACGCCTGCCCTTGGGCTGTTGTGAGCCTTGAGACCGTTATTTGGGGACTGTGGAGGTGGGACTGGGGCTCTTCTACCTCGCACCGAGGAGGCTCCTGATCCGTTATTGATCAGAACCGGGAGCTCGTCCCCACGGAGCAGCCTGCCAGCTGCCTTCGGAGCAGGGTGGCTGGAAGCCAGCCCAGCGCTCTGGGCTTATTCCCAGCGCGTCACCAGTCCCCTCTTTGGGGCTGAGAAGGTCATGGTGGTGGAGCAGACCTCATCTCCTCCCATTCTGCAGCCTTCTCCGCAAGGTGAGGCAAGACCTCCTTAGTGAACCGAGGGTGGAGGCTGCGTTGGCCCCGTTCCCTTTCCGTGCCGGTGCCGGCGCTGACCTTTGCTGCGTCGGCTGTTTGTCTGCAGACCTGCAGAGCTCCTCTGATAACGTCGTTGTGGCCGTTGGGAGAGCAGCAGCGGACGGTCGAATTCGTTTCACGCTGCGGCCGTAGCCTCCGCGGAGCACCGTTGTGGTCGTGCTGCTGACTTGCACCTTCGGTTTTGGGCTTCCTCCTTGAGCCAAGGGTGCTGGGCCGTACCCGTGGTGATTTCCAGGCCTTCTCACACCTGCCCTGAGTTGAGATTGCCTCTCCTGCAGGGAAAAAAAAGAAAAAAACAACTTCAAAGCACCTGCCTTGGAGCCCTCTGGGCGCAGGCTGGTGTGGGAAACACCCTCTTCGCAGCGCGATATTTTTATTTTATTTTTTCTCACGTTTGAAGAAGGGGTTTGCCATCAAGCCTGGTTTGCCCCCTTACTGGTGGTGTATCACCTCCCGTGCTTGATCTAAGATTCATCGGAGGTGCTGGAGGGGATCTTAAACACGTTCGAGCCCTTGCAGGTGGTGGCTGGAAGCCCTGGCCGGCCAGAACCACCTTTCCCTGGTGGCCCCTTCCAGCAGAAGGGATTAGCCAGGACTAAATAAAGCCTAAGGGCAGTAGTTGTGGAGGGCTGTGCCCTGTGGTAGGGACGAAGCTGCCCCTGGTGTGGCAGAGGCAGGGCTGGGAATGGGGAGAGCAAGCTGAAGGCTTCACTAGAGAAGGAGAAACGTGCTCAGCTACTCCTTTTTTTCCTTTTCTTCTCCTTTTTTTCCTTTCCCTCCTGTTTTTTGAGGCAGATTGGGTTGGCTGTTTAATGGGAGCTAACCTCAGGCATCCTCCCAGGGACACGCTCGCTGCATCCCTTCGCTTGGCTGGACCTGAGCCCTCCCGTAATGCATCTTCCTCCCTTTCTCTCCCTCTCCTGGCCTGCAGGATTCCTACAGAAAGCAAGTCGTCATCGACGGAGAGACCTGCTTGTTAGACATCTTGGACACCGCCGGGCAAGAGGAGTACAGTGCCATGAGAGACCAGTACATGCGAACGGGGGAGGGATTCCTCTGCGTCTTTGCCATCAACAACACCAAGTCCTTTGAAGACATTCACCAGTACAGGTGGGTAGAGAATCATAGAATTGTTTAGGCTGGAAAAGACCTTTAAGAACACTGAATGTGACTGTTAACCCAGCGCTGCCAGTTCCACCCTGAGCACCACATCTCCACGGCTTTGAGATCCCTCCAGGGCTGGGGACGCTACCACTGCCCCAGCAGCCTGGGCCAGGGTTCAACAACCCTTCTGGTGAAGAAATTCTACCTAATATCCAGTCTAGACCTCCTCTGGGGCAACTTAAGACCATTTTGTCTTGTCCTGTCCCTT
>NW_009715907.1:108579-109837 GCF_000703405.1 Apaloderma vittatum | reverse complement strand
GCCAACCCCCAGTTTCTGAGGATTCGCCATAAAAAAAGCGCCAAATTTTGGCTTTTGGAAATTCACAAACAAGGAGAGGGGTCTGGGTGGAGGGTTCTGTCAGGAGGGAATAGCAGCCGGAGGCAGGGATGAGGTTCCAAACCCGCTTGATTTTCCCATGGGGCTGACTCTGTGGAGAGCCACCAGCCACGACGCCCCGGTGATGGGCTCCGGGCTGTGCATGTGGAAGGTGATGCTTGATCAAGTATCAAGACTTAAATCCACCTCTGCAGTTGTCCTGGGAATCCCAGGAGCTACCAGCAGCGTGGCTTGCCCAACCCTGGAGGCCAGGAGATGCACTGGGGGTCCCTATCTCCTCCCCTATTCACCTCACCTCTGCCAGCCCCCATTTATGTCCACATGGACACGAATGACTTAATCTAAAGGCAGGAGTGACACGAGAAGGCTACTTGGTGTGAAATCCAAAATCCCAGGCGGCCGATAACCATGCACCAAATCTCCTCCTGACAAGGTTGTTAGTTAGGTTCATTACTAAAACCTCTTGCTACCATCTCTAAAATCTCGCCAAGCTGGTTTGGAGCTATTCAGAATTCCCTTTGTCTTTTCAACTCCCATTTTCCTGCTCTCGGTGTAGCCGGGACACACTTATTCAAAGCCTGACAACTTGCACTGGGCTGCACACATGCCTGTCTAAGTGTATTACACCTACTTTAAAATCTCTGCATTAGTTCCCTGTCAAAGCGAGGATTTAATTTCAAAGTGCTTTGACTTATATTCCCGCTTCTGACAGGCGGCAGCCCACCCTCACCTAGTCATTCATCTGGCTTTCACGTCCTTGCTGATTATCCCGGCTGAAAGCAGGATGCTGGCTGCTTTGCCGGTGAGTCGGAGGTTGTTGCTGTGAGCCCCGACTGGGTAATTCAGTGCAACTGGAGCTGATTAATCTGGCTCATCATTCGAGACAAAGCCACGGCCTTCCTCTGGCTTCTAATCGCTCTGGGTGTTGAGTGAAGTCGTCAGGAAGGCAAGAGCTAATTGAAAAGCTAAGGGGAATGAGAGGTTAGAGGGCCATGGCTGGCTGGCCAGAGCCACGTGGGTCCATGGGAATATCATATTTTTGAGTCTCAGATGTGTTATTTCCTCCACCCCAAGGAGAAACGCCAGAGAGTTCAGCAGAAGCCAGAAGGGTGGGCACGGACCCACATTTCTGCGCGGGTTCCTAGGGCACCCTGGCTGGCGTGGGCACCTGCAGCCTGAG